>NW_021851429.1:368744-370520 GCF_003651465.1 Formica exsecta | reverse complement strand
TATAATTATAATATAATAATAATAATTAATCGATACTCGGCAGGTAAATTAATAATCGTCGTTATCGTAATAATAACCTAATATTTACAAAGTTTTCACGTTTGAGGGCCCGTTATCGAATACGCATTCTCATAGTTACATTTTGATTGAACTGTACACATGCTTATGGACCCTCGATTGGAAAAAGACTTCATTCTTCTTTCCTTCATCAAAATTAACACGTTTTTATATAAATCCTCCCGCGCACACTAGCAGCCTGTTGTGAATTTCTATTTTTTGGTTGCATCAATATTAATTCGTCATTGCTGATTCTCTCAACAGGAGCAACAACTGATGAGCAGACATCCTGTCCAGAGAATCGCCGTCATTCATTACAACTAACGATTTAGTCAGCACTTGAGAAAATGTGGAATCTCTCGCGCTAATTTTCATAAAATTTCACGGCGCTAAGATACAACCTTTTCGGCGGCGCTTAAGTGGAGATATCATCTTAATAACAAATTTTCTCTCCTTAAACGAATATATTACTTACATACGATCTAGTATAGAATAATTGCATACAATTATATCGTACTAATTACGATCTAATAGTATTTGAACTATTAATTATTAATTAACATTAAATATACACAACATATATATATGTATATATATATATGTATATATATTTGTACGATTTCACTCATCGTGCATGAGCAGCAGCGAGAGTGGTAGTATCGAAGGGGCTCCGGATGGTACGAGGGGGAAATACGTAATAATAGTCTCTCGATAGTTTCGTCTTTCGTTTTTCCTCATCGTTTTATCAATTTTTCTATCTTTTTCTTTCTTGACCAAGGACGAAAACAATTTTGAGTCTATCTGAGCCAGGCCGAGTAATATTGAAAAGCACCAACATCGCGTTGTTTCTCTTTTCTCTCGATATCTCGGGTTTGAAAATCGAAAGAGAAGATATTTGCGCGCGCGACCCGAGCATCTCGCACAAGGGGTCAAGGGTCGCAAAATCGGAACTCGCCATCTCCGGTCCTGAGGATTTCAAGCCCAAACACGGCTCAATCCACTCAACGAAAACTCGACGCAATATACGTCAGACTATCTCTTTCAGTCTCTATCTTATGCGCACGAAACAGCATCAGAATTAATTATCTAGCGATTTGATCATGTCCGAAACATTTCGCATTATTTATAAATCAAGCGATGTAGACGATCGCAGCCGTCCGAACGCCGCCGCCATCATCTTCTTTTAATCCTCTAACAACCGCACGACGGATCTTGGATCAATTTTGACCCATAACTTTATAAATAAATTTTATATTTGATTTTAATGTATTTTAAAATTGTTTTTCTTAAAAAAATGCTATTTATATATGATGATTAAAACACAAAAAAGAAAACATTTTAATTATACAATAAAAATAAATGATAATTACGTTGTGTTACGTTCTGTACACATAAAATATTTGCTTCAATCATCACGTAAACTTTATAAAATAGTATTAAAATATAAGTCAAGATTGACCCGGCATCCGCCGGCGAAGAGTTAAGGAAATCACTTACATAATCGACCGATGTGATCGTCCGTAACAGTCACTACAACCCCTCGACGAACTTGGAGAGTTGGTCCTGCGGCGTCATCGGCGTCACCTCATTAGCGTCCGCGCCACCGTTCGTAGGCGCCGGCGCTGGCGAGGGGTGATGAGGCATAGAGGCGGGATGGCCGGTAGGCGCACCGGGGCCACCGCTCAACTGCGAGAGCATCATCTCACTAGGACCGCCACC
>NW_021851429.1:363744-366244 GCF_003651465.1 Formica exsecta | reverse complement strand
TCGTATTCATCACAGCCATTCGTCTCCTGCATAAATAAAAATTTTTTTACTGTGAAAATTTTCAATAAATAAAAGCTTGATAGATATAAATATATCAAATTATTACTTCCATTTTATTTAGTATTGTTTACTAAGCTTATCATTGTCAGTAATTTTTCAATATGATATCCAAATCACATAATTTACCAAAAATATCTTAATGTCGCATTAGAATCGTAATGTACAAAGATTTTACTGACCTGAGTAGTTGCGCTTGTTGTAATCGTTGTTGCAGCTGCTGCTGCTTTATCTTGTGTTTAATGTTGGAGCAGAATGGAACAAGACACTTGGTCTCTTGGCAGTGTTTCGCATGATAACAACACAGCGCGATCAGCTGCTTGCAAATCGGGCAACCGCCGTTCGTCTTTCTCTTGCAGTTCTTTGTGTGCATTACCACTCGCTTCATCTTACAGCAACTCGGCAGACGGCAATTGGCATCTCTGCACTGGCAGGCATGCACCAATGATTGAATGCACCTCTGTATCGACAGTTTCCGGGCTTCCTAAATTATGAAAAAAAGAAAATATATGAAAGTAACAGATTTATTGTAATAATAACATATTTGTAGAATAAACTCGTAAATTACTTGTGGATTTGTTTGTTTGGCATCGGCCGGTGATGATCCGTCATCCAAATCAAAGCCAAGTTTCTCCATGGGATGCGGATGACCATCTTTATCTTTACAACTCACACATAAATCGAAATCCTGTAATTAAATAAAGTTATAGTAAAATAGAGATATAGTACGCATATGAAAGTTTAAATAAAAGTGTCTATGTGTAAGAGTATATTTTTATCCAAAATATATATATTCAATCTACTACGTACGTCACAAACTGTACAATGGTATCTGGTCTCCACATGACTCTTGCAATTATTACAAGTGTAAACGAACTTGTCTTGGCCTTGATTATGTAACTCATACAACATGGACATCGAACTGAACTTCGCTCTTCTCAGCGATGAAAATTCGTAATGCCTCTCTCTCGCCATTGTCAAAAATGCATCACGACCGTCCATCAAATCGCAGTTGATAACGGGATCAGGATCTTGGATCGGCTAAAGATATTTAGGTAAAAGATTAATAATCACATGTAATAAACTTTTGAATCATAAAATATAATAGAGACAAACTTACTGCTAAACTAGCCGCACTTTGAGCACTATGCAACCTTATTACAAAGAATACTTCCTTGTGCTTTTCCATAGTCGCAAAAATTTTTGCGGAAAGATCATTGCCGGTCTGAGGAGTATTCGATTTCTTGCTATTTTTCCTTTGATTCGCTTTGGACTTGTTGGATTTCTTCGCCTTCTTTTGGCCCTTCTTCTTACCATCCGGAGTTTCCGAGTCTTCGGACAGTGAAAATATCTAAAAAAAAAAAGAAGGCGACATAAAAACGACCAATTTATTCGGTGTATCCAATTTCGGCAAGTGTTTATATGTTATATTCGATTTTTCGCAATAACACATGCATGCAATGGTATCGCCAATTGTTTCACAGTTCCGATTTCGTTTCGTTTCAAAGAGTCGTAGGAAGATCGTTCGTTTTTTTTTTGTTTTTTTTTTGTTTTTTATTTATTTATTTTCAATTAGCGTTTTCCAAGTATCAAGTTTTTCGCAGCAGTAGAGTCGGAAAGAAGCAAGGGCGCAGGCAACACAAGAAGTAAGCGGCAAACAAGGATATATGTGCGCGTGCGCAGCCCATGGGCGAACATACAAAGAAGAGAACAGTGCCAATGTTAGACGCGTATCTCAAACTATATGCCATTTTTTTTTATTTATAGTCGCATATACCAAAAGGCTATGTAAGACTAAACATATCCAGAAATCAATAAGATTTTATGATATAATATTGTAATTTTCCTCATAGTTTGCTTTGATTGCTACAATTATGTCTCTCGATAGAATACATATCCCTTAAATATATGCGCAATTCATGTATAAACTTCAAGTATAAGTTAAACATAAAAAAAAATTTGTATGAGTAATTATTATAAATTTTAATTAAAAAAGAAAATGTAGGTCAGGAGACTGACCTGCTTTTGCATGTATTTCCAAAAGCAGGTTAATTAACCTGCCAATTTAATCTAGCGTATTCGGCAACGAGGCATTTGAATAAAAAATGCCTATAGAAAACGAATACGCGGAATATGCAGAAATTATACTGCTCTCTAAATATAAATACCCTATAGGAATTGAATAAATCTATAAAATCACTATTTGATAAAACTTAAGTTGTTAATTCATTGGATATCTTGAAATACTATGAATGCGTCCTCTTCGTGCATACATTTCAAATTCAGAATTTAAAAAAAAAACAATATTTAAGATATCATTTCTCACATTTGTTTAATGTCTGAATTAATTAAATAAAATAATATTACCAAATTTTAGTAATAGTAATAAATTTTAATTTAAAATTAAAATATTTTAAGTATTAATATTTTAATATTTTTAATA
>NW_021851429.1:356912-363267 GCF_003651465.1 Formica exsecta | reverse complement strand
TAACATTTATTTTTAATATTTAATATTTCTAACGTTTAATATGTTTAATATTAACATTTAATATATTTAACGTTTTCAAGTATTAGAATTTTAAAATAATGTTTTATCTTTTATGTTAATTAAGTGAATTCAGATTGATTTAATACATGTACTACAGTGCATACTGACCTGTTTTGATACGAGTAATACTTTGCATCCCTAGGTATTGTGCAGAGTTGCTTGCCGTAGCAACAGAGCACCTGTGGGTTGAATGTATATTTTCTACCGCAGCAATATCCCAAAGCCTGCATCACAGGATCTATCTCTTGCTCAAATACTTCTGAGAGCTGTTATTAACGGAAAAAAAAAAAAAACAAAACAAGAATTATGAATTAGACATAAATACGTAAATTATAGAAATTATATTCGATGAGATACTATCTCATTGAATAGACATTACCTTAGTACAGTATCTATAGACTCGAGAAGTCTTGCGATTGTAGAGCCAGGCATTGTCAAACATCATCCACACATCATCGACGTACTCCCACGGATCGCTATATTTCTCCGTGTCGAGTTTCTTCTTGATCGTCGACAAATTCATCGGTTTCTTTACGATGGTCGGGTAATCCGGTATACCTAACGCCTGAGGATCCACGGGTTGTCGGAACGGTATGGATTCAGGATCTTGTCGATACAGTTTCTCCAACGTCGGCATCAATGCCTGGCGTAACTCGTCAGGCTTGAACAAACACTTTTTCTTATCGGTGGACGTACCGCTTGGTTGAATCAGTTCCGGCACCATGGGTTTAATATCAGAGGTGGTCGCATCCTGACCGGAGATGGGAGTCATGCTCTCTTCCTTGATGCCAGGTTCCTCCTTTATGGTCGCCTCATTCGAGCCCTCTTCCATTGGCTCGGTTTTCGGCTCAGTCTTGATGTTAATCTCATTGTTCACACTCTTGCCACCGTCCATCCTGTGATTCTGCGGCTCCTCCGGCTCCTGTTTAATTTCCATCTTTATAGTCTCTTCCTTGATAGAATCCAGCTTGCCCTTATTGTTGTTCATCGGTGGACTGGGAGAATTGTCACGATCCAGAGCTGCCGTGATAGCGGCCATCTGTGAGGACATGGACGTGTTGCGCGGGGTGTTCAACGCAGCCCGTTCCTGCGAGGTCATACCCTTGCCAAGACTCGCGAGACCGGCGGGGGATGGCGTCGGGCCTGAATGGGGTGGTGTCTGGTTGGACGCGGACGAGACCGTCTGATTCGGTGTCATTAGCGACGGTACAAGCGGTGTATTCGGCGTGGAAGTGGCCGATTGAGGTCCGTTCGTCGTACCCGTCGTCGTCGTTGCGGATACGCCACCCGTCGGGCTCGGTCCACTGGATGCAGGCGGTGGTATTGTCTGCGGCGTTGATGTAGCGATACCGTTATCATTGGGTGTAGAAGCCGATAATGGTCGAGTGGGGAACTGCTGATTTGATTGCTGTTGTTGTTGCGCACTCGGTTGTTGCATGCTGAACGGTGATGGTGCTTGTGGGATCGATGTTGCCGAAGTGCCAACCTGATTCGAGGTGCTTGTTGGTTGTGGCTGCTGCTGCTGATTCTGCTGTTGTTGCTGTTGCGCCGCCTGAACTTGAGCTTGCGCTAAGGCTCTGACTTTCATTAGGTCGGGGAACTGATGCTGATTCTGAATAGGGGAGCTATTGGGTAAACCGGAAGCCGTACCGTTAGACGTCGGGAATTGACTAGTCGTTGCATTATTAGATGCAGTGGTGGTTGTGAGGTTAGCTTGGGACATTTGAGGCTGCCCAAATGGACTAAGTCCGGGATTCGGCACCATATTAGCGTTGGATGTGGACTGTCCGTTTGGACTTGGACCAGGAGGACCGACTAGGATCCCTTGTTGCTGCTGCTGTATCTGCTGCTGAGCTTGTACTTGTTGTTGTTGTTGAGCCTGCTGCTGCTGCTGCTGTTGGGTCTGCTGTTGTTGCTGAGGAAATTGCATTCTATTGTGCTGCTGGATGGCCATTGCAGGTATCGTTCCCAACTGACTCATACTGGGTGAGTGACTTCGTAAAGTAGGTGGTACCGTTCCGACAGGTTTCGATGTCCCTGGTATAACGGTCCCCACATTAGGAGGCGCGCACGGCCTCAGTCCAGGAGCGGATGTACCCGCTGGCTGCGGTTGCTGTTGCTGTTGTTGCGCTTGCAATTGTTGTTGTTGCTGTTCCTTCCGCTTCTGTCGTTTCTCGTCTATTTGATTCGAGAAATCGCTCTTATAATATAAGTTTTGAACTTAAAAAGAAGAAGAAAAAAAAAATTGTCCGTTTATTAAAGAAATGACAAAACATACATCAGTAATCACAGCAATCAGCTTCATAGAAAATAATTTTTCTATGACGCACTACCATCCGCGTTTGTCTCTTAATAAACCGCTAAATTCAAATTCATGTTCAAAACATAAATATTTCAAATTAAAAAGAACAGTAATATGATTTTAAGAATAATGAAAAAAATTTGAAAATAGTTTTTAATAATTAATTACCAAAAGATTTAAAAAACTTTCAAAGTCATTAAATTTGTGCTACTTACCAAGTTCTTTCTGAATTTTGTAGATTTTCTCAGCCAGCAAATGGTAATATTCCGACCGCGAGTTAGCCATTTCATACATATCGCCTTCCACTTTTCTCGCATATGCGACCAAATTGTGCATTCTTTTGTCGAGCATAGCTTGAGGATCAGGAGTTGGAAATATTGCTTGGACCCTGAGAAAATAAACAACGATTGTGTTATTATTTACTAGGAGAAAAACTGCAAACAAACATATGTATTATGTAATAAAGCTCTTACTAACAGTTTATGAACGAGATGATTCCTGAGATCTGGAGTGACAGACATATGCCATTCCTTTGTTCCTTGCACTGGTGTCGCTGTGACTTGACCAGACTGAAGACCACCTGGAAGCTGCAAATTAGCTAATCTATTCTCTCCGCCGATTACGCCGGGTTGTCCGGACTCGTTTAGTCCAAACAATGTTTGCATGTTGACGGACTGCTGTATATTGGCAGCGGCCGCCGCCGCGGCGGACGTGGGTCCGGTGGTCGGTACTGTCTGATTACCGGCTACTCCGACCGTACTAGGATCGGAATTTAAAGGAAGAGATACGTTCGGAGCGACCACTTGTTGCCCAGCACCGACTACGGACTGTCCCGGCGCAGCTGAAACACACATGGACGCCCATGGCACGTTTCTTTTCACATCTATACAAATCACATATTTTATGTTTTTAAAAAGAATCTAAATATATATATATATATCTTCATATACATATAAATTTAATAAATATTTTACATTTGAAAGAAATGCAAGCAATTAATAAACTTTCTAAGTAGAATATCGTACAACTCACTTTGTGTTTGAGGTTGTGCTGCTAATCTAACATTGCCCAGTGTGCCTGGCGGACCTGCCATGCCGGGCGTTGGCATTCTAACACCTCTACCAACGCCTTGGCCGGGTAAGAGTCCCGGTGTTGTTGTCGAACATTGAATCCCTAAAGCATCATAAGTCCTTCTCATCTCGGATGGACTCGGATTTGGCTGATTATTTGGTTGAATTGCAGGAGCTAATACAAAAATATATAATACAGATAAGTAAAGAATTATCGCGCACAAAACGTCATCTTTATAAACAAAATTTTTCTAAATTACCTTGCACAGAATTAGACCTGTTTTTATTCGCTTGTTTTATCGGCAAACAAACTGGACAATCACTTCGATTACAATGTTTCCAATGATTGATAATCTGCCTGGACATACTACAGTGCGGCACAGTGCAATTCTTGCCAGCTTGACAACTCGTCATGTGATTCAAAACGTTTTTCATCGTCTTACAATCCGGTAAGGTACACTGTCTCATCTCACCATTCGCTACACTTTCGCGGCGTTGGCATTTATGTGTATGTAGAAGTAGCACCAACTGCTGTTGAATAAGTCTACATTTTTCAGGATCGGGTGTAGATTTTGCAGTCCCTAAAGATAACAGATAAAAGAGATCTTGGTAAAGATATACCAAGTTTATTTAGCAATGTTACTAGAAATAGTATTTATAATAATGAGTAAATATAAACCTACCAGCTTGAGTCGGTACAGCCATTGGGCCTTGAGCACCTGGTTGGGGACCTGGCTGTCCTCCAGTTGACGCTCCCGACTGAGGTTGAGCGGGACTCGGTGCGGATGGTTGTGCCTGTTGTGCTGCCGTTCCACCTTCCTGACCGCCTACAACGTTCGTAGTACCAATAGGGCCGGCCGTTCCGGTGAATCTGTTGGCGGCTGCTGCTGCTGCTTGCATAGCGGTCATGTTTGTACCCACGGCCTTTTGTTGCGGTTTGACAACACCTACGAGATTATTGATGTATACAGTTACTTTCGGTCGAAGCCCACTAATATCTGCATAACCTGTATTATATTATAAATTTTATGTTCTCTGTTTTAGATCTAGTTTTATTTACCGATTTCTTTTCTTCGTATGCGTAAAGCAAGAGAAGATAGATTATATATACCATAACCGTATGGGCTCGATGCATTTATTTGTCCCATGTTCGGTAAACTCGTCATGTTAGGAGGAGCTTGCATCCTAGGACCGCCTTGATTGGGACCAACGATACCAACTTGATGCACTTGTTGATGAGGACTCTGTCCTCTCGCTGGGCCGACCATATGCGCTTGTTGTTGCTGCTGCATCGCCACAGCCCTCGTGTTCATCATGCCGGGACCGTTTTGCATCGGCGTGACTCCGTGAGGTCCGCTAGGATGATGTATCGCTTGAGTATTAGGGCCCATCATAGTTACCTTCAAAAAATCGTTCTTCATTAGTCAAATATCTTTCATTTTAATTTTTACCACAACATTCATTAATATGTACAAGTCAACGTACTGTATTTAAAGGTTTGTTCAAACTGTTGGTTACTATCAAACTTCCCCCGGCCATCCCTCCCATATTGTTGTTCCCGCTAGCAGTACTAGTCATCACTAATCCGGAATTCATGCCACCCGGCATCGACATTGCAGGGTTACTTCCGGCCATACTCATGGACGATTGCAGACCACCCATCGAATTTGCGATGGACATTTGATTATTTGCCAATGAACTGGCTATGCTACTCGGCAGATTACCGAGACTCACGACCATTTGCGGATCGACTATTCCCTTGGAGACAGAAACGTTCGGTGGCGATTGCATATTTGGACTCTTATTGCCTAGTGTACCGGCAGCCATGACCAAAGAATTCGCTACCAGATTCTTGTTGCCCTGTTCAACGATTATTTATAAAGTATAATACGCTATCAATGGACGAAACTAAAGTACCTAAATATAATGTAAATGTAATAATTAACACATACCTGCTGTTGAATGAGATGATGAGAAAGTTGTTGCTGCTGCTGTACATGTTGCCTGAGTTCTGAGTCGAGAGCACCATTTTGCTGCCCTGGACCAGGACCGGTTGCCGGTGGCTTGGTGCTCTCGGTCGCGGAACCCCAAGATGTAGACGATAGCAAGTCATCAGGAAGATCATTTTCAAGATCAAACATTTCTGTGTTTGTAATGTAATCTGAGAATGAACGAAAAAGAAAATTAAAAATTACATTTCTATAAATACCCATCATGTTTCCATTGCGATAATGGATACTGGCTATTTAGAAAAGTACATCCTTTATTACGTTTATGCAAATAAAATATAATATTTTATCATCTTTTGTATTTTACTATTTAATATTACTTTAATACTTTTTTTTTAATTTGATTTTAATTGTTGCATATTTAAAAAAAAAACCATTATATTAATTTTTTATAAACTGTTTTGACCAAAACTTGACAAGAGAATACATATTGTGGGTGTACTATTTCCTGAAATGACCAGTTTGCAGATTCAAATGATTATAATGAGTATGATATAAGTACCGCAGATACCAAGAAATCATTAGTAATTTTACAAAGGTAAGATTTCAGCGCCGTCACCATAGCTTTTAGCATCAAAATTTTAGCAGAGTATCAATATATATTTTTGATATTATAAATATATGTATTACGTACACATCATTATGTATATGACATGTGTACTATATCTCTATATACATGTACATATATTACTGCATGTATATAGAGACATATATAGCAAAAAAAAAAAGCGTTTAATTTGTTTCTATAATATATTATACAAGGAACACTTCTAATATACTATTAACATCTTTCAAAGATTTTCACGTATATATAACATTTATCAGCAAATAAAATTCTTAAAAACTTACTTATCTATTCACGACTGACCATACATTGACGGAGAAAAAAAGGGTGTACATATATAAATATATAT
>NW_021851429.1:352186-356128 GCF_003651465.1 Formica exsecta | reverse complement strand
ATATATATATATATATATATATATATATATATATATATATATATATATATATATATATATATATATATATATATATATATATATATATATATATATATATATATATATATATATATATATATATATATATATATATATATATATATATATATATATATATATATATATATATATATATATATATATATATATATATATATATATTTTATGTAGGAAAATACAAATGCAGAGAAATCCTATATTAAAAAGAAAACAAAAAAATACAGAAAACTGTATACATGGATATAAACAAACATGAAAAATAAGACATGAGACATACACTGCATGAGCATAACGTAAAGGAGCCTTATTCTACAGCAGAATGAAAATTTTCGGCACAATAAATTAGTGCTAAACTAAACAAGCAACCAGCGAAGCTACCTGATGGCAAACTTTATAGAAGAGAGTCATGCGAAGAAATCAGTCACTCTAGAAAATATCTGTTCAAGCGAATCATATTCTTGACGCTATGTATTACAACAGAGCGCCTATTTTTCTTCTCATCCTAAAATTAATAAAATAAAATATTTCGAGACTTGCATAAAAAAAGAAATTGTTTTTGTGCACGCAGTTTTTTCATTCTATTTTATGTTTTTAATATCTGTAAGAAATTGCATTTTGATATATAGGCGTCTCAATTTCCCCCCTCGCTCCCAATTCAACTATTTTATTACCTGTATCGTAAACTTTTTACGCTATAAGTATAGTGTGTACATATATATATATGCAATTTCAATTTCACCTTTGCAATTCTTCTACAAGAGTCCACGAGCTCCGCGCGTGTGTGTCGCATGTCTATGTTATGTTATGTTTGATTTACATTATACATAAATGTCTCACGATGTTCATTAGAAAAAGAGGGGGAACTGGTTTATATCTGAATCTTATGTACCTTTAACAACACCAATCCAATTTTTCTCCATTGCTATGTAAAGTGAATCAGTCCGTGTTCAAAGTAAGACAAGTTATATATCCACATATTGCCGCTCTAATGTGCTCTGCCATATTTTCAAAGAATAAATTATACCGTGACATCCATTTCTTTCAATTTTCTTCTCTAAATATAGACAATATAAAGACTAAAGTTACATTGAACCATAGTGACAATATGCTAAAACTACCACGCATCTCTCTGAGAAAGTACCGCAACTGGAAGATGTATCAATATCACTGAAAACCAGAGACTGAGACGAGTAAACTTTACGAGAAAATGTATGGTATCACTATGTGAGATGATTGGACGGATAAACGGATTTTACACAGTGCTAGATTTAATGTTTTCTTTTTGTTCTTTTGGTTTTTTTTTTTTGGTTTTTTTGAATTTTTCGCTTTTGATCTGATAATGATATTTACTTCTTTTCTGGATGGCATGGTTGTTCCAGTGTTGTTGCAGCTGATGCTGTTGTAGATGTAGCTGTTGCGGTGGGCCCTGTATTTGTTGCATGTTACCACTGCCACCTCCCCCGTAGTTCGTATAAGCATGGTGCATCATTAAAGGCGCCATACCCACTACGTATATATCACAGTTTTTTGTTTAATTTAGAATGAAGGAGGAAACTGTTTAAGCTTCTTTTTTTTTTACGGGATTACGGTATCTAAGTGATAGAAACAGTTTTGAGAAGCAGTCTTCGGTAATCATCAACGATCAACGGTTTTTTTTTACGCGGCCAAACTTGATGCGACTTTTGACGATTGTGAAAACTCGGGGGCGAACTGTTTCCGCAATTTTGTTTCTGCGACTTAGTACCCTCGCAATAAGCAATATTTTCATACTTTACATATTATATCTGAATATAAAATGTAATTATATATCAATATAATGTAGCGTTATGTGCATTATTTTCAAAGTTTGGAAACTGTTAAGAGATGATTAAAATGTGTTCAGAGAAAAAAAAAATATATATATATATATAGTAAAGAGATCTATTATAGCGCATTGTTCATGCCAGCGAAATGTAATCTTTAACATTAAAATATCATGCATCCTCATGCACTCTCTACAGGATCACAACTATGTTTATATCTAAATACGTCTAGAAAAATGTACAGAACTGTATATGTATATTCGTATATATATAGTACACTCGATTCAAAAAGAGAAGAAGAAGATGTCACAAGTGCAGTATAAGACGGAGGAAATAACATACACTTATTCTTAAAAACATGAACATTTAATATTTGCACATCGAAATAATCTCTGAACAAAATTCGGCACGCTGTGTACAAACTGTCACGTCAAATGTGCCACAAAGAGAAGAAAAAAAAAATAAATAAATAAAGAAAATACGTCAAATCTTAGCTTTCGTACCCCATCCGCGCGTAGGGATTAAAAATTATTCTGTCCCCTTGAAAAGAGATACTCTCGCGAAAAAAAGATTTTTTACAAAAAAAAAAAAAAAAAAAAAAAAAGGAAAAAAAAAAAAAAAAAAAAAAACAAACAAACAAACCATGTATTCGGATGAAAAATTCAATTTCAACTTTTGCGTCTCTCTCCCCCCACCCTCCTACCGATCCGCGCGCGCCGGGCATTCTTGGCGGATGAAGGATCTCGAGGACACGGAGCGCGCGAAGACGCTCGGCGTCACCTCGCCGTACCTCTAACATCTCGCGTGCCGTATCGTTATTTTGCTTAGAGATTCGCGACGACTCGCGCGTCAAAGATAGATAATAAAAAGCCGCGGATTTAACCGATGCGTGGCGCGGGATTCCGCTACTGCAACATACAAGAAGGGACCAGGCCGCCCGTGCCAGCCGTGAAAAATCGTAAAGTGCACACCGATCAGACGGTCAGGGAGGAGAAAGGGGGGAAAGGGAGGGAGGGAGAGGGGCGATCCTTTTTTTTTTTTTTTTTTTTCTCCGCCGTGTGTGCGTGCACGCGAAGGGAGAAGAAGCTCTTCCCCGGGTGAGCTTCCTGATTGAGGTTAGTGACGGGAGTCGTTTCCCGGTAGGAGGAAAGAAGATTCGGATATATACGGGATAGAGGATGGGGGAGGATGGGGGAGGAAAGTGGCGCGACGTCTAGGAGATATATGCCTATAACTCTGTGATTGATCACTCACCCGTCGTATCCGAGGGCCCCTGGAACGGATCGAGCTTCGGCCGCTTCGGCGGAGGGCCGTCCACCAGGTGGTCGGCCATGGCTCCTCCGCGAGGCCTGTTATCTTTCTTCCGTAATAAACCTAACCTCTTCCTTTCCACCCAAGCTCTCGCCGCTCCTTCCGATCCTCTGTCAATCAGCAGTAGCAGCGACGACGACGGCGCATAAAAAGCGGTAAAACTCGGTTAGGGGGAGGACAATATATATTTATATATATTAATATATATGAGAGCCATTATATATACATTATAAAAATTAACTTTATCAAAAATTGACTTAATACTTTTAATAAATATATAATCTCTAAAATCTGTCGCAATAGAGATTTAGAGCTAACAATAAATATGTTTTGTTTGTATGCGATTATATACATTCTTTATTATCAATACTATGAATATTCAGTTATGTAATATATATACATATATCTTAGTTCAATATGTACAAATATAATAAGTCAATATAATTCAAGATAATCCACAACGCAACTAATATAGAAATGCGTATCTGAATTCTATTCTGAAATAAACTTTGCCATTTATTATCGGAACTGTCAAGAATTTGTAAAATGGTTGAAAACAAAATCATTAATTAGTGCATTTTTACATTTATAAGTAATTCCTACGATAATGAAAAATCTTTGCACAATCACATTAACAGATTTGTAGTATACTGCCTCTTCTCATTTACTATCAATATATATGCATAGAAAAAAAAAGATTAAATTATATTCAATTATTTCATTATATATATATATATAATTAAATTATATATTTATATACAATTAAATATAATTAAATGTATATATA
>NW_021851429.1:351821-352176 GCF_003651465.1 Formica exsecta | reverse complement strand
ATAATTTTATATATAAACATCTCAAACTAAAATATTGAAAAAGATAAAAACAACTCTTTAAATTCATTTAAATAAATGATATATTTTGTATATATGTATATATTCATCTATATATTGAAACAATTTCCTAGTTCTCTTATATGCGTTATGTCATATTTGTGTACACAGAGTATCGTCGCGAAAGTAAATGCAGTGTGTGTATGTATGTATGCGTGTGGGGGTGTGTGTGTGTGGCACGCGCCATGTCATTTTTTTCTTTTTTCTTTTTTTTTTTCTTCTTTTTTCTTTTTTCTTTTTTTTATTTTGATTACTGCAAATTGATTTTTCATTATTTTTAACTTTTTAAATGGTAGAT
>NW_021851429.1:339832-351078 GCF_003651465.1 Formica exsecta | reverse complement strand
TCTCTCTCTCTCTTTCTCTCTCTCTCTCTCTCTCTCTCTCTCTTTCTCTCTTTCTTTCTCCGAATCGACAGAAGCACGGAGAGGCAAGCGCGAGCGGTGGAATAGAGCGGCAATTTCTCGAATTCTCATAAGCGCCGAAGGAAGAAACAAGTATTCGATAGATGATCGCAAGATGGTCGCAAAACGCGACTATCTTGCTCTCTCTCTCTCTCTCTCTCTCGATCGACGGGTCGAGTCGAGAGGAACGGCCGCGGCAGCGCTCACAGGGGGAAAGGGCACGTTGCGCGGAACGCTCGTCTCCGCGCGCGCGGGACGGAGGTGCGAACGGCACGCGACCCGACGCACGCATCGCGCGTCAACTTGTCGGCGTCTCCGTCTCGCTCGACGTTGGCTATCCTCGTCGGCCCGCGGCGGCCGCGACGAAGAGAAGCGGAAAAGAAACGGGTGAACGCTCGCGGGTAGCGCGGAGGGGCCTTCGGAAATGGGACGGGAATCGGATGACGGCGTGGCAGCAGCCACCCGCTTCTCGGCTGTGCGTGACAGCGGGGCTCTTTGTATATACCTGTAATATACTTTTGTAGAGGATAAGGCCGCGCAGAGATTCGCGGCCCCGCGGTCAATCGACTTGCTCGCTCTTCATATATAAAAAAAAAAAAAAAAAGATCTCGTTGAGACGAGTAGGATCGACGAGTTGTCCTCGTCACGTGATTTTCGATCGAGAATAATATCTCGATGGGATAGATCGATGCGATGTAGGACTCCGTAAAGAATGAGACTTGCGCAGCGAAAGGGAAATAATCTATGCGAGCCATTATTATTATTATTATTATTCATCGGTTACGTAACTCCTTCGTTGTCTTCGCTTGAAACACTTCGGGCGAGCCGCCGATACACGCAGTTCCGAAGCGTTCTCTCTCTCTCTCTCTCTCTCTCTCTCTCTCTCTCTTTCTCTTTCTTTCTTTCTTTCTTTCTTTCTCCTGCTTGCCTCTTCACGCCGCATGAATTTAGGAAAAGTGTAATCGATCGTTACCCCGCGCGTATACCCCGGTCGTTCGCTAAGCACGCTCGGTCGCTTCGCAGTCTACGATTTATGTCTAGTGTCGCGTGCACGACCGCGCGAGGTGCATCGACCCATCTCTCTTTCGGTTTGCCGCGATACACGCGTACACGCTCGCTTATTTGTATGCATGTTTAAGCTGTCTTCCTCCCTTTTCTGCCCTCGCCGCTTGGCATTAACGAAAAAAACTTAATTAAGATATTAATATACAGGGTGTCGCGCGCTATTGTACACATTCATGTCTGCATCATTTTAGGGTTACGTTCCAAAATGTCCCCTCCGAGGAACATTTTACTCAATGGCCCTTCCGAAAAATTTTTTTTTTTTTTTTTTTTTTTCAGCGTTTTCGATTGAATCCGAGTCGACTTTATCGAGTAAAATTTTCCTCGGATAGGACGTTTTTTGGAATGTAATTTAAAAAATTATTATTATGCTCTTGGCCACCAATATCAAAATTTGTGGCAAAGAAGAAAATAATAATCGATTATCCATGTTTTCAAAATTAAAATGACGACGTTCATCGATGATAGATAAGAAAATGACCGGCGGTCATCGATATATTACACCCGGGTAGCATAAATTATCACCTCGTTTCTTTAAAGAAGAAAAATTCCGATTGAAAATTAGATAAGAATCACGAAAGCTCTTTTGATCTTTAAAAATCGATAATAAAACGCAAGTATATATATAATATATTTGATAAACAATAGATTGAAAAAAGCCAAGTACGACACGAAGTTTTAGAGCCTTACCAAAAAGTTTTGGTAAGGAAATTTCATTTAATATTCTGCTGGTTATAGATTAATTTATAACTCATATTTAAACAAAACAAACTTGAATTTAATGGAAATCATATTACCTATATTCATCCATTTTTTCCCAAGCCTTTACAGAAAAAAATATTTTTTAAATAAAAAAAAAATTGTAGAATATTTAGAGAGTTTTACTTTTCCATAATAATTACTTTCCAAAATAGTGCACGATTATATAATTCGTATATCTTAAATTTTGATTATAGGAGAAAGGAAATAACTGAATGTAAAAACGTTGGTAAATGATATGTACACATGGTGATACGAAAATAAATCGTATCTATGTTTGCGTCCGATCATCATATGAAGAAGAACGGCCACTATTTTCACGCAGCTTCGTACCGTTGATATCGCTAGTAACGCGATAAGAAGAGAAAGCTTTCGTAATCACTTATTACCGATACATTCTTTTTCAATTCGTCATCGACTCACGAAATAAACAGAATGAAAAACTATTATAAAATCTTTATTATATCGGTTGTAAAATGCTCGCGAATCAACGAATTCTCCGATCTATAATTGAGAATGATTTAAAAACTGAAACATCTCGAAATAGCTCATTTAAATTGTTGAAAATTATTATACATTCTCTATGTATCCCAGTACATCCAGTATAAGAAATTATATTTGAATAGGATTATATATCTCAATTAAAATGCACGCGTGCGCGGAATAAATAATACATATTTAAATTAATCATTGAAGATTGAAAATATATACTTGTTTGTAAACAAAAACATTCAGATGATATATTTATATTCTGCCAAGAAAAAAATTATATTATATATTTCTCTCTCCCTCTCGATATATTTTATATACATAAAAATCCAAAGATACTGAAAAGAAAATCAAAAATCTTATTTTGGGAGAAATGAATTTTAAGCTTTTATCTTGTCTCGTAAAAAATACTCGGAAGCTATATCGAGAATCAGTAGAGTTGTGTATTTCAAAACATTTTTTTGTAAGATGAAACAACAGCTTTAATAACTTTTTGGAATAATTTATAACGTGTTTCTGTTCTAGCCACCGCTTTAATTAATAGAATGCGTCGTCCTCGTATGTCGATCGAGCATCGATCCTTTGCGTCGCCGCATAAGGGAAATTCGAGAAGAGATGTTTATTTAATACCATGAAACGATGACGTGAGGGGCGCGTAATCTTGACGCGTTGCATCGGGTTGAAGAAGCAAGGTCGATTCTTGCTCGAGCTCAGATCGGCGCGCGTCGCGTATTCCAAAAAGACTATTACCACGAGGCGAGATAAACGCCCAACCGGCTGGTATCTGTAAATCAAACATGCCCCTGTTCCCTCTCTCTTTCTCCTGTATCCGAGAAATGTTAAAAAATTTTATTTTTGTTATTTTGTATGCGTTCTTCTCTATAATACAAAAAATTAATGTTTTTTATACAACAGAGGATAATTGTTTTTAGAATAAAGAATGGAAGAGTGTATTTTATAATTTATGTACATTGTAATAAAACTGTATATAATTGTATGCACTCTTGCTATTCAATTGATATAAACAATAATAAAGCTTTATTTGCCATAATTGATACTATATCTAACCATGATAAGTTATATACACCATGTTTATGTAATTAACAGAATGTGTAGTATACAATAAATAATTTTCTTATTTTTTAAATGCCAACAAGACATAAAATACAATTCGATGTTTATACATTATATATTGACGAAATATTAAATTATGCAGGGAATGCATGC
Source organism: Formica exsecta (assembly GCF_003651465.1). Classification (NCBI taxonomy): domain Eukaryota; kingdom Metazoa; phylum Arthropoda; class Insecta; order Hymenoptera; family Formicidae; genus Formica; species Formica exsecta. The sequence goes on along the minus strand of NW_021851429.1, from coordinate 347,484 downwards.
AAACTCTTTATATGTATGTGGAAATATATATGTGTAACATAGCTCTAATTTATCTTTATTCACATAAACTTATTTAGATATATAACTATCTACCAAAACCATGTTTTTATTTTATTGTAGTGAACAAATCATCAGCGTTAATAAATTGATACTCTGTAAAATTTGTGCCTCTCTATTGAGAGGCAACATTACACGGAAGTACGCAAATACAATTCACCGTACTCTCTTGTAAGCTATAACAAAATTATATATTGTTAAAATCTATAACAGAAATTTTATATATATTGATTATTTTCATATATATAAAAGAAATTATTACATTTTATATGCATATTATATATCCGCTTTTTAGTATTGTTTTAGCAATTAAAAGTTTTGCATAAAAAATATACAATTTGAAATTGCTCTCCTCGTTTGACAGAAATGAGAAAAAGCTTTCCATATTATGATGCTACATTTTGTATCATGCAATAATTATAAATCTGGGGGGCTCAATTGTATTAAAAATATAACAAATATATAACTATTAATACTTTATCCAATTAATAAGCGGTAATCAGAAATTTATTCAGAAGCGAATTGTTTCAAAATGTATGTTTTGAATGTATGACTATTCGATACTGTAATTTTTATAAATCACGGAATTGCCTAAACGCGGCATAAAGATATTCCATAGATAAACTTAAAGCTAAAACTCCAAATGCATGTCAGAAACTTTATCATACTGCTATTCTCATATGGATATACAATGTGTATCGTTACTGCACATTGCACAGCAGGATACAATTAATTCAATGAAAAACATTTACAATGGAATATATACTATTTTGTTACTTGCCATTGATTTAGCTTAGCAATCTGTAGAAAATTTTTTGTACATATATAAAAACATTAAAAGACACGAGAGAACATCCATTCTGATCAGAAGTTAGATGTTCAAATAAAGTCTTCGCGTGTAACCACCAGCTTTTTTCAAAATGTTTGTATACTTCCAACTCGATTAAAAGCCAGTATTTCGCCTTTTTATCCGATTATCGTTATGAAGTAATAAAATATTCGGTTGAACGTCCAGAAATGTATTCATGAGCGATAATTTCAAAAATTTCTGTAACAACAGTGTGTGCGTAATGTGCTTTCGAAAAAGTTCTGCCTCCAATGTACAATGATGTGGTCAATCGCTCTTTGATTTTCCCGCAGTCTCACTATGATCCGTTTTTGTTTCCGTTTCATAGTTCTCCGATTTTGTTTCAGTCTCCTGTTGGCTACCCTCATCCTCTTCGTCCGAATAATTTGTAGGTGCTTCGCCAGGTTTTAATAATTTTCCGACGTAATCGTACCTCTCTGTAACAAAACAAAAAAAAAAAAAGGAAAAAATATAAAAAATATAAGTTATATATATAATACTATTTGATCGTGACTTAGTATTTAAACTCCTGCATTATCTTCATAAGCTAAAATGGAGAGGTATGTAATAAAAAATCCTTGAACCATAGTCTCATTCATTATTCATGAGATTCAAAGTGATCGTGCTTTGACTTAAATAGAATTTATTACTTGAAATGAAGATAAAGTATAAAGAATTATGTTTATATGTAAACTTTAGAAATTTATCTCTCATATATCTTATTGATAACATATTTACATAAAAATATACTGCATTAATGTACTCATTAATGTTAATGTCGTATCTAATTTTTTATCCATTTTTTTACATTTATACAAATGGCATTACAAAGCAATTCTATTAGTATGTGCCAAGTCACTCACCTTTAAATTGTTCTTCCCATTCCTTGATAGAATTCATTTCTGTAGTATTCAAATCGCTTAAATCATCATATTTATCTGTCGCTGCATCTACTGCAAACCTTGCTAGTGCCCTACTGGCATCTCGACCGCCAAACGCTTCATATGGTCCACCTATGTGAAAGAAGTAATGGCACACAAATTCTTTAAAAAATTATTGCTTATTTACATGAATAAAGGGCATACAATCGGTTTCTCTTTATTCTCATCAGAGATTATCAACGATATAAAAAACGCAAAACAAATTTGAAAATTCTAAAAGTTATTTTATATACGCGATTACATGATGTTTTGTATCTATTAATAGCTTTATCATTTTATTTGATCGGCTTATCAAGATTCAGCGAAAACGATTTCACAGTTTCTGACGATATATCCTTCCATTAATATATATTTAGGTAAGATTTTCTTTCCCCGCATATACATCAGGGGGAACAGGATAAACCGCTATTATCGTTACCGGCTTAATATCGCAAGACGCAGAAAGGCACAATTGATCATGACAATCGTGCGTTTTTGCAATTTTATTTTTACGCGCGCACGATGATATCATCGCGGGCGTTCCTTCGCATCGCAAGCTAATAAAAATGACTGTAATAAAGTGCGCTAAAGAGAGAGACGGAGAATCTCTCAAATTGATTCGTACAGGTTCGAAAAACTCGAGCTTGATCTCCACCAGTGTTAGAGATCAACGGCGACGAAAAAAAAAAAAAAAAAAAAAAAAAAAAAAAATTGATCGTCGACGTGTAGCCTCGAAGCTTACCAGGGCCGTAAAACTTGGAGCCTCTGGTGACGTCGTATACGCTGCCGTTGACGGCGACCAATATCCGGCCGTCCGGACCTTTGCCGTCGTACTTGGTCAGTTCCTCGATCGCGAAGTCGCGTCGCAGCTTGGGCAACTTCTTCACCTCAAGCACGGGCTCCTCGGTCTTCGTGCGGCCCTTGACGATCTTGTAGACGAGGATGGCGATCACGCCCACCAGGGCGAGATTTATCGGGCTCTTGACGATCTCGCCGATAAAGCTCGACAGAAACTGCGGCTGCTGTTCCTGAGTGGTCGCAGCAGCCGGCGAGCCGCTCTTCTCGGCCATCTTGACGAGAGCGACCTGTCCAAGCGGGCGAGAAGAGGCCGCCGAAGAAGACGAGAGGTTACGCGAACGAGAAGTCGCGCGCCGATCGAATGACGGTGTCCCCGACTTCTCGCTATAACTATATATATATATGTAAACGCGTACTATGCGAATGCGTTCGCCGACGACGCGTCTCGATACGATACGGAAACGATAGCGACGATAGCAGCTCCCGATCGGCGAGGAGTCGCAGACTAAAATAATTAATGATGCAGAGTAGGCGCCGTATGACTCGAGCTGACTCCGAGGACCGTATGACTCGCTCGCGCCGCGATAATCCCACGTCAAGATGTCAAGTCGCGTCGTATACGCACAGAACAACCACGGGACGGGTTGACGATTCACGTCGCGGTATGCTATACCATTCCTACGTGGCCGCACCGTGATGTGGTGGTAATGTCCCAGGGCTGTACACACTGAGAGATGTCGGCGATCATATCCCCCGAAGAAGATTTTCGCGCACGGTCAAGCTGGAAATCACCCAATGAGCAGACAATATTTTTGAAAATGTTTTTAAAAATTTTTTGGAAAACATTTTTATAAATATTACAATAATGGGTTAAGTCCCTTTTTATTCTTTAAAAGATGTTTATATTAATATTTGCTATTTCAAACGAATATTTCATGTAAAATAAATAATTAATAAACATTAAATAAATATTATTTTTACAATCAATTGTACAACGTACAATTAATGAACAATAAATATTAAAAATATATTTTAAAAATATTGCCTGCTCATTGGACACTCGAAAAAGATGCGCCAACTATAGTGGCATATTTTCAATAAAAATGATTTACAAATGAAAATTTCTCTCTTGATATTATGTATCTGATATCACGTTATACAGAAGATTTATGATGTAAATAATATATATAATATATATGTATTATATTATATATATTATATATTTAATAATAAAATATATATTTACATCATGGTAGGATTCAGTTGTAAACTTTTCAATCGTTGATGATGCAATTTTGTTTTAATGCTGGCGATATCCATCGGTTTCGATATCGCAATACACGATATCTCTACTGTATACACATAATATATAGTTTACGAATAAATACGTGCATTTTTCCGCGTCTATATTTTATATATATTTTCGTCGCTACATAGTAGTAAGTTTAAACGATCATGCGTCATTAATTTGAAGAAACTCGCTCTAAATCGTTATCAACTTATACGCATATTCATAATTATTGTTGGCTTTTTTCCGCAAATGTACCGTTTCCTGCTTTTTTTTTTTTTTTTTCTTTAGAGAGAGAAACAGTTATTTCGCGAAGGAAAAAAAAAGGCTGATTACGAGTCGATCAGAGTTCTGGTATTTCCTATGGTTTAGAGGGGCTTAGAATTTTAAAATAAAATAGAAAAATTGCGCTCCTATTTTATTATCATGCGATCTATTGTAATATCTCATCATGTATATATATTGCGAAATATCTATCCAACAGAATTGACGAGAAAAACAAGTCATCATATGCGTCGATTCTTCAAAGTCATGCTACGCAAAGTCACGTGTTACCGATATGCTCCGCCATAGACATACTATGTCTATGTGCTCCGCAATGCGAGAATTTCTCACCATTAGGTTAGGTTAATTATCATAGTCACGAGACCGAATATGTTATGATGATTGCGATGGATCTTGATTTCTTTTTTATTTTACGTAATGTAAAATTTGCGAAATGTAGCTTCTTATCTGCTAATCTAATCTCTGAGATTTCCTGCAGGAAAATTGTTATACGATATCGATATATAGCTGCAACGATTATATATATAACATTAATTGACGATATTACAAATATTAATATTTGCTTCATATTCTGTTACACATACTTGTTAAATGCGCAGAGTCAATCGTTTTATTTCACGTTTTTATGGCAATTATTCTACATTAAAATGCAGCTTGCATGACACAAATAACACTCTGGTTCTTTTATATTTTATATAATACATTTATATTACTAATGTAAAATCTATATACTTGTACTCAAATAAATTGTACTTGTAGTGGACGGCACTGTTACATCGAGAATACTGACGCTTTATCGTTTCCACAACTCAATCAGAATATTTACTATTTACTATTCCTATTATATTTGCAAATTTTAATTGTTCTCGTGATTATATTGTATTCGTCTAAGACATATGATAATAACAAGGCACATTTGATTTGTGCAGTAGTAGATAAATAGCTACTAGCAAACGTCTATAAAATAATATTTGTTCCCTAGTTTGTGTAAACTATAAATTTTCTCTATACACTAATAAAGGATGTGTATTTTATGTTTAAATATGTAAAAATTACGCCTTCTTCTCCCCTTGATAGTCGAGATACGGATGGATATCAGTGATGGATGATACCATTTCAGGATTAACTCTCTCGGAGCACATAGGACAAGTCTCTTCAGACTCGACAATCCTATTGCATACATTACAAGTTATTATAAGCACTTTTATTGTTTTTCTTACTATATGTGCAATATTTACCTTAGAAATTCACTTCTGATGGCTGGAAAATCACACTGGGGGCATACTGTGAAATCATCCTCCACAATATGCCGTCCCTATAAATAAATATAGTAATGATAAAAATAAAAAAAAATGCTTGTATATTTAAAAAAAAATTTTTCTGAATAGCAATATAATAAAATTTTACCGTTGCGATACAAAAAGGTATGGTATTTTTACATTTATCACAGGTTACTTCAGTCTCGGGAAGTCTACTCTTGCAGTATGGGCACGGTGTGAGAGGTTCATCCTCATTCTCGATATCTTTCGTTCTTGGTGCTTTTCTCACGATCGCCTCAATCTTTTTACTATACTTTGCGTCTATTTGTCCCCGATACTCGGGACGCATCAGCATAGCTGCGAAATTAAAAGCTGCGTTTTTCAAGCCCGCTCTATGGCATTCTATTACAGTCGAAGTTAATATCGGTACGATATCTAAAAAATATAAATTATTGTATATGTAAAAATCGAGCATCAATTCATTTGTATTAATTGTTATTACTTTTTTCATACTAACGTGAGGGAAATTTCGATATATTGTTAGCTACTCTGATCAACATCCGGGCACCTCGTAAATGATCGCTTCTTTTCACGTGTAATCTCACCAGAATATAAGAATGCAAAAGTCTCAAATTGGTCTGCATCTCTAAAGGTATTGTAATTTTATTCCTCTTCAATTCTTGGTACATTCCAAATAGAACATCATGAGCGTTTCTATAGTTGCCTGAAATTGAGAAAAAAAATGAAATTAAAAAGATTAAAAAAAGAGATTAAAAACTAAGAAAAAAGATTATTATGCAACAACGTTCTACATTTTTAATTAATATATACCATTAATTTGCTCCTCGTTTGCAATTATAATCGCTGTTTTAGCCGCTTCTTTATATTGTTTTCTAGCCATGTATAATCGAAACAAATATTTTGGATCCTGGAAAATAAAATATATATAAATTTACATAAATTACATTTAATGTAGCTATTTATATATCTTTATTTCTAGAAAGAAAATTCAAAAATAGCGCTTTAAAAAATACTTATATCCTTGATATTTATATTTAGCAAACTATTTGAATATAATAGTAAGTAATTATATAATAGTAACCTTTGGTACTCCATCGCTACCTAGTAGGAAATCTATTAATTGATTAGCTAATTTATCATCCTTAGATGATGCGACAGTGTCTATGGCATAAGTGATTGCTCTGTCATCGTCCGGAACCAACTGTGCAGCTTTTAATAAATGTCGCAAAGCCTAAAAATATTACTCACATTGAAATATCATTAATTATACATTTACATAACCAGAAATGAAATATTGCAAACTTACTTTCTGATACTCTTTAGCATGGAAATAATACTTTCCAGCTAACAGATTGTTTTTTTGTGACTCAAAATGCATAGCAAGACTTCTAAAATCTTCTTTACGAACATTAGTATCATCAATTGTATTCACCAAAATCTCTCCATACAATTCCATTTTACCATGTTGATTAGCTAATTGAAAAGCTTCGTCGTGACAATTCGATAAAATTAGGAATTTAATAGCTGAATTATAATCATTCATCTTTTGAAAATATCTTGCAACCATTTTTGCACCTTCTATACTTTTAGTTTCTTGAACAACTTCAACACTGCGAGCTGTATAAATAGAATAATAATCAAATATGTTATTTAGATATTAACGTTTCTTATTAAAATAAATTTTATATATAGAGAAATAAACAAGATATATTTACCAGGATTATTTAAATGTTCCAGATTAATTCTGATTATGTTATCGTAATCCTTGGCGGTTTCATATGCTTTGGCAGCTTCCTCATATTTACCTTCCGACTCTTTGGCTTTAGCATATTGTATGTTAATTTTTGCCGACGATATTTGCGGCAAGAGTTGTCCCACTTTGTGCCAATTTTTCAACTTTATATATGCAGAGGCAGCTTTGTCAAAATATTCAGCCTTTTCGTATAATTGCGCAGCCTCGCTAAATTGCTAAAAGTATGTATACATTTATGCAACAGCAAGATATAATTAATTTTTTTAGATCTAAGATAAATACACGTAGGACAAATAATACCTTCATTGATTCTAAAATCTCTGCACATTCCCTTCTTAGCAATCTTGAACTTTCATTATCCATGGCTATCCCGACGCCTTTTCTACTATCGCCGCATCTTATAGACATTCTCGCTATTCCTGCT
>NW_021851429.1:320948-339802 GCF_003651465.1 Formica exsecta | reverse complement strand
TATTTTATTGTATAACATAATATAAAATATTATATTTTATATTTTATTTTATATATTTTTAAATATTGTTTTATTGAGTTATGTGACGCAACGATTAAGACTGCAAGATATCACTGCTAATATGTTACATATGTTTAATTGCAATTTCATACAATTCGATAACATAAAATTTAGACTGACCTCGAATATATCTGGGTCTATGTAATCTGCTATGTTATGACCCTCTGCTAAACATTGACTTCGATGAAGAGGATTTTGTGCAGCCAAAATAGATGAAGTATTGTTGTCGACTAGACCACGTTCGTAATTTGTCAAAGCTTTTGGATAGTTTCCTCTACATAAAAAGATGCTTTTGTTGAACAATAATTTGCAATATACAATAACATTATTATAACATACATGTTTTTAAAATATTTTGTTGAAAATAGCTAAACGATTATTATGCATTATTGTTATGAAAAATCTTATTTGTTTTTAATCACTTTTTGAAATAATGGCACACATTTAATAGAATTTGTAAATCTTACGTAAACTCCAACTGTTGGGCGTATTCTTTAGCGATAAAAGGAATTTCGTCGGGTTTTAACTTCTGCGCCAGACTTAATGCTTGTTCCCATTGCATTAAATCTCTCCTTAGATACAAGGCTTGCACAGGTTCGGAAGATTGTAGAAAATACTTTTCGGCTTCGTTATAATTTCCTAATAGTATACAAGCATGGCCACATAACAATGCTAATTCGTCTATATTCTCCATCTTTTGTAATGCCCATACCATCGAAACATCTTCAATTTGTCGATATACGCGAATGGCTATGTACATACAAGTTAAGCATTTTATAATGTCAGTAATAAAAATATGAAATTAAATATTGCCATCTTACCAAATTCAACATTTAAATTTGCAATAGCACTTTGCCCCAGTGTTAGCCATGCATCTTTTTCGTTTAATTTCTCACAACTATTCCATGCTTGTTGAAATCTAAAATATAGATACGAATTTTTTGAAATATTTCATACAAGTTTCTTTTCTTTTAATTACAAATCGTATAATTCTTACCGTCTACACAGAATATGATTATTTAGAATTTCACTAATTTTTTTTGATTCCACAATATTCCCTATATCTTCGTGGGAAGCTAATGTTATTTGTATTAACTTGCTACCTATTGTACTCAATGTAACTTCTCCAGAATACATTAGTAAAGGCACTGAATCTAATGGCAACTTTGTTGTATTTATTTTTACTACTTTAGTACCTGATAAGTTATATATACATAATTAAATAACTAGATACACATATGTATGAGATATCATGATAATAATGCATAATAATCAGTTAATTTACTTACCCTCAACACAGTATTTTACAAAAATATATGTTACAATAATGCTTTTGTTATATATTGCAAATATAGCACGTTCGAATATATTCTGATCCCAGAGAATACTGTCAATGTTATCAGGACAATCAGGCACTGCAATGGCCACTTCATTTATAGGGTCAAACACATAAGCATCCGACTTATTGTCGATGAAACACAATTGTGTTCCATTAGCATCCAAATATAACTCTTTTATTCCAATGTTATGTATAAATTCGGTACACTGATTAAACGTTTCCAAATAAAAATACATGATATGACCCATCTAAAAGTTTAAACATGCTGCATTAATTTTCATAAATTTATAACCAATTATTCAATATCATCTCAAAGTTTTTAATCTCAAGTTGACTTACATCATTACCATAAACCAAAAAATCCGAACAGAGAGCGTGACACGTTATTCTACTATGAGAGTTTGAATCTGGGAACATTTTTGTATCTTTCCCGCTGTTTATTAACGCTTCATCAGATTTAATCTGTGTATAAAATAAATCAGTAAAAAATCATTTTGTGACTTTTGTTATTAATTCAAAATTCATTATTACCGAATGCAACTGTAATTTTCCGTCAAATAACGTGGATACATAGATCTCGTTTAAACAGATACTATCTATCGTCGCCAAATAATCTCTCTCGAAATGTATTTTGTCATAATGATTTATAGATAAATCCCAAAAGAGAGCTCTATTGTTTAATCCTACTGCTAAATGTATTGGACCCACTGCCAATATCGCCGGTTCTATTATAGTATTAATTATTTGCGGGCTTGGCTTGTCCTGAAAAAATAAATTCCTGTGAAGAAAACTTTATCTTGTCACTTTGTCTTATTAAATCTTATTAAAAATCTTATTGATACCTTATCTAATATATAAAGATGTACAGTCACTTCCATCAGACTCGTTAATAATGCTATCCTGTTACCACACACGCTGGTTAATTTCGGTATTTCTATCAAATATATCAATATATTGCCGATGTAAGTCACAACCGCCAGCATTGTTCCATCTGTTGACCATTCGATACTGCTAATTCCATTTTCGCCGGTCACCGAAATCAATGTATCCGTTTCCTCGAGATTCTGCAAACTGTGTACTTTCAAAGTATTGTCACCGCAAGTAGCTACTTTTCCAGCTACTTGACTCAATGCAATATCCGTCAAAGAATCCCTGTGATTTTTAATTTGAAATAATTCTTGACCAACTTCTTTTATGTGCGTTGATATCGCTATAAAGAAACCAGCCTCAAATCCTACTAATATATAACCATCCCCATACCTGTAAAATAGAAATATACATACATTATTATCAATATGGTGTATTAGAAAAAAATATTGTATTGCTTAAATAGTTACCATTTGTAAGTTACAATTGATCCGTAACGTTTCTGAAAGGCTAATTCAATAGGATTTTCTGGGTCCAAAATGTTGTACAAAAACAATGTCGTTTTACTGACGATAAGGGATACCTATATATTTTTACATATATAAAATAAACAGATTCATGTAAATGTTTTCTAAATGTTTTTGATAATAAACGTTTCTAAAATCATATACCGTGTTTTCACCACCTATCCTATGATCCATCTTCATCTCACTAAATTGTATATGAGATGGATCACCCTGAAGAACTATCTCTCGGCGGGTATCTCCTTCGCTCGTGCTGATAGTTAAAACCTTGTCCTCACTTGCTAAGGCAAGAAGACCATCTATCGACCATGCGCCACATAAGATACGCTTTTTATGTTTTCCCAAGATAGGTATCCTTCTACATTATGCAATAGAGAATAATTAAATAGATTAAGTATTTTAAAATATATTACATAAATATTTTGTTGAGTCTAATCATACTTGGCATTTATGTGATCATAAAGCACCAGATTTCCCTTCTGTGTTCCTATTGCTAGCAAACAGCTCTTCTTTGCCCACATCATACAGGTCAACCCATCTCTTACACCAGCATCTATCTGAGATTTTTTGCCAGTTGTGGCATCCCATAGAATAATAACTGATGAATTCTGCGATATTATTGCTAACAAATCTCCGTCCGAATCCCAACCAAAGCCAGTGCATAATCCAGAAATTTGTATTCGTTCCTGAATATCTCCTTGTCTATCAAAAATGGCAACTGTACAATCGCAACCTGTTGTGGCTAGATGTGTACTATTTCCAGGACGCCAAGCAATATAGACATTGCCCGTGCCATGAGGTTGGTCTAGTCGATAAAGGATCTGTCATTGGATATGTAAAATTAAATATCTTTTTATATAACAGAAAAGAGAGCGCAGAGTAAAACAAACTTTAGTTTATGCATAGTGAGTAGATTAAAAGAAACGTTAAGACATGTATATTTATTGATCGAAGCGGATTTTTCCTTTTTTGTCGCGTTAACATTTTTATTATATAACAATTTTATTCTATAACAATTCCATATAGAATGCAGTTGTCAATGTCACATAACCTACCTTCTCCGACATTATAGCGCGGAGAGTTTGGTTTTGACGGAGAAATTAATCAGTCTGTATATTTAAATAACATATCTATATACTATTACGATGTGCATAGCTGGAATATTGATTTATTAGTCAGTGCCATCTCCTTGTACCGACATACCTCGTACACCGGCCATATTGTTTACCTTTGTAGGTTTGCTCTTTTTAGCTGAACTGGAATGGAATAAAATGAGATAGATATATATCTAGAAGTTAGAAAGAAAGAGAGGAAAAACGAATATGCAAATGAGAAGTACAGCTAAAAAGATCAAACACCTGTGATCAGTTCGAATTTGCATATTCGATGAATGAAATTACTTTATCACAGTATAGGCAGCGTAGTTCGAAAAACATAAACGTTCATCATAATAAAAAATTTAATCTATTAGTTTTGTAAAAAAAAAAAAAAAAAAGATGACCTTTTCTAAGGGACTTTTTAATGAAATATGTAAAGGAAAAGATTTATAAAAAGCACTTGAAATTATCAAATATATTATTCATTCAATCATAGAAGAGTATCTATACTTAATATTATCGTTTAGTATAAGTGTATAGAGCACGCGTGCAAATGTCTAAGCATAACCAAACAATTAACACGTAAACATAAGGAATATGTATACATATACACTATATATATATTTTGTGTTATATATATACATATTTCTAACACACATAAACACACACACACACAACTATTTAATAACAATTGTTTGATCAATTTTAAGTAGATTTTGCTTTAGCGATAATGTTATGGAAAATTGTCATTTATTGCAATTGTTTTTATTTCAAATTGTCATTTATTCCAATCCTTTTTATTATTTGTCTAAATAAACTACGTGTCATTGCGCAACTAATACGTATCGGAAAATAGCTGCGCAACGATACCTAACGACATCGTTAAAAGTTACAGAATAGGCCCCTAAAATATGTATATATTTGTATATATATATTCTATCACTTTATTGTATGTTTTATTATTTTATTTTATTGTAAGCTTTTTTTATTATATTTAAAATTGTATGTACTATGCAACCACGCACATTGATGCTACGCCGGATAGTCATAAAAATACTATTCTTAAATCGGAAATATTTATTTAACCGCCGTAATAATAACGGAGAAATGGAAAATGAGATTTCTTCGCTTTTCTCTCTCAACAAACATGCCAATTGGTGTCTCACGAGAGTTTCATTCATAAATTATACTTGTATTTTTCATCATATTGATCATGAATTACAAATCGGCTAGCAACAATCTCCAAGTGTGCATGTAGAGTTCCAAAAGACATCAATAACTATTTCAACTAAAAACTACATTTAGAAACATTTCTTCTTGCATATATTTTTGCAACTATTTTTATTTTATCATATTTTGTATATTTTTATATAATATAAAAGAACTAATATGTAAGATATATATAAATATCTAACTTTATCTTCTGTCTGTTTTGCCGATTCCCCTTTTACCAGTAAATAAGTGTTTCGGCATTTTGTTGCCAATGAAACGATCAGCTTCACCCTTGAGACCCTTCTTGGCTATCTTTTTCTTTAACGCCTTGTGTGCTATATTCTTGAGTTTCGTCTTCATCTGCAATGCGAATAAGTATAACATTATGCTTTTATTTATTATATATAATGGAACAATAATCAACAAGATCTTTCACATAAATAAAAAAATAATTAAAATGAAAGATTAAACTCAATGATTATTTCACTTTTTTAAGAAAAATTGAATAAATCAATCTACATATAAGTTAGTTTTAATTTAGTTTTTTCATTTTAAGATTAATTTTCTCAAATTTTTATGAATATGAATAGAAGCAATATGTTATATGCGATTAAATCTTCAAATATCTCTTTTTAACATACCACCACATCTTTAACACCCATTTCATCTCTCGGTGGTCTTGACATACTACGAGCCCGCGATTGTGACATCGATTCCAAACGCATACGTTTCATAGCGGGTTCTGACCGCGATCTTGATCGTCCTCTTGTTCGTTTGAAGTGTGCCTATAAAAAGAAAAGTCATAATAGTGTATAATATAATCTATAATATTGAAATACATACATACAATAGTATTAATAACAGTATAATAGTAATTGCGATACCACAATATACTTTACATAATTTTCTTGGAAATATTTTAATTCTATATAAATGTCAACACTTACATTTTTAATATCTTCCATATCCACACCCAAATCTTCCATCTGTCCCTTCAACTTCGCAACCGATCGGTCGCGGACCTTGGCCGCGGCTGTACGTGGCATAACTGGCTTCGTGGAAGCCTTCATTATCCGCGCCTCGTCCCTCATGATGATCTTCTTATCTCGAATCTGTTTTGCCAGCTGTTTGATCTCGCGCATCGTCTCCGACAATTCGGGCACTTTGTAATCGTACATACCGGCATTTTCCCTCAACTGTTCTTCCCTTTCCAATTGATTCAATTTCTGAAAAAACGGGAAGAACGACATGTTTTATCATGGCAATTGCAGTCTCATACAATTTGATAACATAAAGTTTAGACTGACCTCGAATATATCTGGATCTATGTAATCCGCTATGTTATGACCTTCCCAAATCTCTGGTATGATATCGTACTTTTGATCTCCCTCGATATCGTAATTCTTTTTCAGATTGAGTACATAATCGTCTCCCATCTCCTCTTCTATCTCCCTCTCCAATTTACGCTTTCTCTCGATTTTCTCTGCGGCAATTTGTCTTTTCTTTAGAACACTCTCCGGTATACACGGGACGCGATTAGGATTTATTTTTTTTGGTTGAGCAATATGTAATCGATTAAGAAGCCCTTCAACCTATTAATTATAGTAAATCGTATTACAATTGTGTATAAAAATTTTCTGGAAAAAAAAGCTTTTAGAGATAAATTACCTTTTTAGTTTTAATCTTTTGATCGACTCTGAAGGCTAACAGTCGTTCACAAGCCTCCAATTTTACTTCCATTACACCGAAATCGGTGATTGTACTCATTTCTAACATAGGTATGTTTGTATCGTCCTCGAGTGTTTTTAGAACAGCTCTTTTTTCCGGGGGTAATTCATTTAAACGTACAATATCCGTTTTGTTCAACACTATTATTAGAGGCTTATTCGTAAATAAAGGTTTTATGGATTCAAACAGTTTTACCTAAATAGATAAAACAATTATAATGCTGTATTAAGACATTATTATTGTTTCTTTGTGACCTTCAACTTACTTGTTCTTCTAAAGTATGACCGCATTGCTCGGACAAATCGCAAAAATAAAGCACAGCAGCTCGCAAGTGAGCAAGAGCAGTCACTGCTTGCATTTCTATTACATTTCTCTCTTCCAGCGGGTGATCCAATATTCCAGGTGTATCTATTACTTGCCACATCAAGTATTTATAGTCGGTATGCCCCACATATAAGGATTTTGTTGTGAATGCATATGGTTGAACCTCTACATCCGCTCGAGTAATCTTTAGATTAAGTCACATATAAAATTACATTAAATATTACTTATATAAGAAATATGAATGCAACAGTCATTATGTATTACTTACTTTATTGATAAAGCTGCTTTTGCCAACATTTGGAAAACCACATATAATTATTGTGCGTGTATAAGGATCTATACTTGGTAATCGAGCTAAGTGTTGGCGAACTTGTTCAAGATATGTTAAATTGGCTGCTTGTCTTTTCGTAATAGTGGCCATTCGGCCCAGGGCAGCTTTCTTTAACTGTTTACATCGATATAATGAATCTCCATACTTTAATAAACGAACATAATCTTTTGCCACACTGTAATCATAAAATAAATCTTGTAGTTATATTCTATGCGTGTATGTGTGTGTATATATATATCATTTCTTTACTTGTCAATTAGATGCCTGGCGGTATTTATCTGTCCAAGAGCTAACTTATAATGATCTTTGTCGTACAAAACATTCATTAAGTCGGCATAGAAAGGATGAACATCATCCAACTTAGGAAATTCTTGTATTATTTGGGATAATCTATCGTGAAAGTTCTGCTGAGTAAATTTCACCTTTCGCGTGTAAAATGCGCGTATTCTCGTGATTTTATATTGCTTGTGAATAACCGTCGGTGTCTTGCGTTGTGTCTTCGATAAAATTATATCGATAAAGTCCTGTGTGAAGAAAGCAAAATGTGATTATTATATATAATATTTTAAAAAACTGCAAGACATTAAATATAAAATATATCAATTATAATCAGAATCGACAATAAAATCAACCTTCGCAGGTGGAACAACTGCAATCTTCTTGAAATTATATAAAGCCATTTTTTGTATTTTTCATTTATTGTCCTTTGTGTTAGAAGAGCACTTCCTGTTTTTCTTTTATTATCTGCCTTTTTGGAAACACAAAGTACACGCACTTTATCTTTTTTTTTAATGAAACATTAAGAAACACGTGCAAACACGTGTTGTAAAGTTTCACCAATGATCACTAGTTTGAGGTTATAGCCGGCATAGCAGCCGAGAACTCGGGAGCGCAGATTTTTGTACAACACAAATGAACTTTTTCCGAACAGATCTTGGTAGCGTTTGCGACTTGCGACAGCGAGCTCCCTGAACGCACCCTAAAGCCCGTATCAGACTACGTATTGAAAATTGAAATTTGACCAATCAGGATAAAAGGAACTAAAATTTCCTTGTCCTGATTGGTCAAATTTCAATCTTCAATACGTAGTCTGATACGGGCTTTAGTTACATTTGATTCGTCGTGTGTCGTGTGTTGCATACACATTCGTGTTTGTAATTTGCTGACATCAATTGGAACGTTTGAATATTTATTTTGTATTTTTAATCTCTTTTGCGTAATGACATAAAGTTTTTTTTTCACGCGTGATGTGAAAAACTACAAGGTAAACAATTCGAAATAATATATTTCGGAACAGATAATCTGTGAGGGAAGAATTAACCTCTTTTTATGTGAATACAATTTGGAATTTTTTACAGAGAGATTACTGCGAGTACATCTCAGAAAATAAGCGAGAAACCGTGTTAATTAAAAATGTTTAATCAGAACAACACATTAAGGACAGGAACATCAAATACATCGAATCCCATGCAGGATTTCGAAGTCGTTTCGCCGCCAGACGATTCTATCTCTAGTCTGGCGTTCAGCCCGGCATCTATCCAACAGAATTTTCTCGTAGCCGGTTCCTGGGATTGCAATGTTCGCTGTTGGGAAGTCGAGCAATCTGGCAAGACGGTACCTAAATCAATGCAAAGCATGGCAGCTCCGGTCTTGGATGTATGTTGGAGCGATGTAAGTTCCTATTCATCAAATATTCTAATAAAATTTTGTATATGTAGTAAACCCTAATAAAATAAGTCATTATGATATTTACGTAAAAAATTATACTACTTAATTGTTATTAATATTAAACTGTATAAATATTGCCAGGATGGAACCAAGGTGTTTATGGCAGGATGTGACAAAACAGCAAAATGTTGGGATCTAGCCACAAATCAGAGCATGCAAGTGGCAGCGCATGATGCACCTATTAGAACTTGTCATTGGATAAAGGCATCTACATATTCATGTCTAATGACTGGTTCCTGGGATAAAACGCTAAGAGTTAATATTCATGAAATTTCTTTTGCTTTAGAGTTTATTAATTTATATTTTATAACTTTTTAATTGAAAAATGTAAACTTTTTAGTTTTGGGATTTGCGTAGTCCTAAACCTGCAATGACTATCAATCTACCTGAAAGATGTTATTGCGCCGATGTGGTAAGTATACATACATATATACAATAAAATTTGTTCTAACATGTAAAATTATACAAATTAACAATATTACAGGATTATCCAATGGCAGTTGTGGGAACAGCTGCACGTGGATTAATAGTCTACCAACTGGAAGGCAGCCCACGCGAATACAAACCAGTTGAGCTGAGCTTGAAGTATCAATATCGTTGTGTAGCAATTTTCAGAGACAAGAAGAAAGTTCCGACCGGTTTCGCGATTGGAAGCACAGAGGGACGCGTAGCGATTCATCATCTCAATCTTAGTACAAAGGAAAATTTCACATTTAAATGTCATAGAACTAATGGTACACCAAACGGATATCAAGATATTTATGCGGTTGGTAAACATTTTGTTAAAATCACGTTTAAATTTTTTAGCTTGCATTTATCCTTTTACAGAAGAACTTTAATTTCTTCTAATTGCAATAATGTTTTTTATTATTTATCAATTTATGCACAGGTTAATGACATAGCATTCCATCCAGTACACGGCACTGTAGCAACTGTAGGTGGTGATGGCACTTTCGGTTTCTGGGATAAAGATGCACGTACAAAGTTAAAATCATCTGAAACAATGGAGCAACCTATCACACATTGCTGTTTTAATCACAATGGACAGATATTTGCATATGCTGTTTCTTACGATTGGTCTAAGGTAAGTATCAAAATACAATAATAAAAAAATCGCATTTTATTATTATTAAATTAATTGTATTAAATTTATTCTGCATCCTTCATCTTACGCACGGCACCTATTAACCCATTACTTTATTTTAGTTTTAACATTGTGAGCCTTTATGATTTTATTATTAAAAAATTGCATATACTTAATATTATTATTAACGAGATTTATTAATATTTTAGGGACATGAATACTATAATCCAGCAAAGAAGAATCAGATATTTTTGAGACCATGTTACGATGAATTGAAACCGAAAGCTTCGCCCTAGGCTTGTTGAATCCCGAGGTGAAATTTTCACCGGACAATGTATGAATTCAAATATAATCGCGAGAACTTACACTTTTCAGTAGATACATAATGTTTTATTGTTTTTTTTTTCTTACTTATTAAAATTGTTATAATATTTAAAATTAATTAACACATAGTGCGTTTTACTATATAATGGGAAATGACATTAGTGCATATCGAGATCACTCATCGTTCAATTTGCATCCACTACGTATCCAATATTTGTATCTACACAATAGCCTGACTATTATATAGATACAAATATTCCTGTAGCCAGTAGCAAATTAACATAAATACTATTCAACATATTTATTTACACATATTTAATTACAAAATCTTTCTTCCCGAGAGCTACACTTTTCACGCTTTGAATCGTATGTAAAACAAAATGATTTGGGTTAAATGATAAAAGATATAAGAAAAGAAAAAGCAGCGGATGTGCTTCTTTTGACGCAGTTTTTACGTCGCAAAATCAAATTCTGTCGGATAAAAATCACGTTTCAAGCAATTTTTTTTCACGTATAGGTGTTCAAACTTCCACGCTCTCACCAGAGAAAATTGTTATAATCAAAATAAACTAAAAAAAGATTAAGCGCAGGAGGTAGATATCTTGCTCGTCGTTTAACTACTAACTGAACGAGGAATTGAAAGGAACGTGATTTGTGATAATTATTCATATTTGTAGCGAAGCGATTATATTATATAATCACAGAAAAAGGGTATTAGTTATTTTATTCGCAGTGTTGACATACGTGTAGAATGTGCATAATTTACGAATAAAAGAAAAAAATAATAGAAAATTATATCGAGATCACTATTTGCTTATATTCAGATTGTATACACAAAATAATATAGTTACAACCAAATTGACCGAAAAGAATGTAACAAAGAAATTTCAGTCCTTTTTGTTCTGATTGGTCAAATTTCAATCTTTAATCTTCAACCTTCAATTTTCAATGCGTAGTCTGATACGGGCATTCGTTACTCCCCGTCTAAACACCACTAAAAACAGTATACTCTCCTACTCCTACAGCCTTGTTACTGCCATTGTAGACGGCCCTTAAAGTTTTCCCGACCGTAGCCACAATCAAAACGTGCGCATGCACGGCAATGTATGTGTACACAAAAGTATGTATACTACAGACACGATGCTTGTGTGTGTAGTTACTCCCGAGAGAGAGGCAACTACATTTTCTTTCTCACTTCCTTCCGACACTTTTCAGCCTGCTATTCCCCTTCCATTTATATATGTTCTAAGGTTGCCACCCGCGGACGGAAACGGACGTGTTCAGACACGTTATGCGTGTATTCTTTGGATTTTATTTTTGAGTTTTATCTTCCCCTTCTAAAGAGGAATTCTTTCTAATTATTCACTTAACCGTTATTGTTCACTTAACCCTTCTCACCTGGCCGAATGGTGGGTAATTACCTAACCAGTGCCAATCAAACGAAGAAGAAGAAAACATGGACGATTAACGGTATGGGAAATCCCTTTTTCTATGTGTATTTATACCTGGGCATAGTACAAAAAATGCAAAAATTGTACAAACAAAAGAAGCCATTACAATAGAAGAGTGGAAAAAGTTTATAATTGAGAATTGTATAGAGAATTGTAGAATTTCTTACAATTTATAATAATTATATTTACACGTATATACACGCATTTTCCGTTACAAAAAATTAAGATTCCTTATTAAATCAAAAAGAATTATCACAAAAAGAAAAATAGAGCGAAGCAAGCATTGAAATTTAGTTCATTAAACTAGGTCACTGATTTGTAAGTAAAATGTACTTTTATTCTAGATGTTCATAATTTTCTTCTAAAAATATACTTGTTAAATAAGATTAAATTTTATACCATATTTTACTAGATATTGTTACATTGCATTTATATAAATAAGTGTGATATAGAAGTGTATGTATAAGATTCAATTTCTAATCAATATGAAATGTGTCATAATTTTTTATGTATGCTTAATCAACTTATTACGATCAAATTATCTATTTTATTGCTCTACTATTTTATCAAAGGAGAGCATAGAGTAAAGACCTCATTAGAGACAATCTATAATCTGTGACAAAATTCAAAACAGAATTTTACTTATAATTTTATGCATAATGTATAAGTGAATCCTTGTGATATATACATATTTTGATTTGTATTTGAATTTTACTTTTTCCATTATTTGACATATATAATTTATAAATAACATTTTGTCTTGAATTTGCTGCAGATTATAGATTGCCTAAAAAGGCCTTAACAAATTTCTTTAATTTGAAAGTATAATATTCGATATATTTTTTCATTCATATTTCTGAATAATAATTAATTATTGTTCAATTATCGTTTATATATAGAATTATAAGGGAACAATGAATTAGGTAATTATTATAGCTATAAGTTGATTTTTGAACTTTAAGATATAATATTATGCAGTCTAGGAAATTATTATTAAAATAAAATTGAAAAATGTTCTTTATTTTTATTTAAAAAAATAAAATTCTTTCATTGAAAATAATTTTTTAAATTTTATCTTATTTTTCCAAGTCTTTAGAATTAAAATTAATTTTTTAAACTGTTTTTAATTGAGCATAATAATTGGGAAAATTAATATAGCAGTGTTTATACTTAAACAATTTTTTATAGTAGTCAATAAAAAAATCATATACTCTGAGGATTAAATAATGATTGCACTGTATAGTTTTAAACATAAATTGATATAAAATTATGAAATTATTAGAAAAGATTAATGTTTTTTGAGATATAATATTCAGTATTCATAAGAATATATATATTATTGAACATCTATTATTTGCAGGGTTGAGGACAAAGATGATGTCCACTATAAATGAAGATGAAATTTATCATTGTCAAACACAACTAAAACAAAACAGATTGTGTTATATATGGAATATATCCGATTTTTGGAAAATTTATAAATTTGGTATTGCATTATACTCTAGCGAAACTAAAAATGGTTTTCAACTTGAAATGTGTCCTTTAAATAATAAGTTAGTCTTTTATGGTACATTAGTTCGATCAAATTATATTAATGTCTCCTATTCTGTTTTTGTGAAGACTGATAAAGGAGAAATGACTAATGTATTAAAACCAACACTTATAACTATGAATTATAATGTAAATAATCTATTATATGAACTACCTATTTCACTTCTTTTTGATAAACATAAAATGTATTTATCACATGACAACACATTTACAATATGCTTTGAATTACATACATTTGTAAAAACATATAACAATAGTATATCTCATTCGTATACTAATACTATGTCAGATACAGATATTTTTGTTTCTAAGGAGAAATCCGACTCGTTTGTTTCGTTTATAATAAACAATGAACGTCTTCAAGCAAATAAGAGTTCACTATGCTTAAAAAGTAAAGTCTTTGAAGCTATGTTTAACTGTGGTCTAGAAGAAAGTGTAAACAATGAAGTAGTAATAACTGATATAAAATATGATATTCTAAAAGAATTATTATCTTTTGTACAAATTGGTCATCTATCTAAAACGCTGGAAGAGATAAATTTAAATAAAATATGTGAACTTTTTGTAGCAGCTGATAAATATGATATACAAGATCTTAAATTAATATGTGAACAATCTTTAATTATAAATACGACAGAAACAAACGTTGTAGAACATTTAAAAATCGCACATTTAAATGATGGAAAAATGTTGAAGAAATATATCAAAGATTTTATCAAATTATATTCAAAAGATATTGTGGATATCTCAGAATTTATAACTTTAATGAAAATGTATCCTGAGCTATTAACTCCATTGTCAGACTAAAGATATTGAGCAGATCGAACAAAATGTTGTAGTATCTACAAAATCAGTAATTGAAAACGTCATACATGGAACTTTTACACATCGTCATATATATAAAACCGAATTAAAATATAATTCTACTTTCTTTATAGAATATGTTTTATATTTCACATTTAATTTCCACATTTCATATTTGCATGTGTTATCACAGAATAAGCTTTTTAATTTATAGTATGATATAATGCATTCCTGATATTAAAATATAGTTCTTTTTTTAATTTCCATGTGTAGATATGTAAAAACTGTTCTTGGTTTTGTATGCTTTAGAAAAATGCAGGAAAAACAATGAAGAGAAAAAATTTAGTAAGCAAATGTTTATTTTATGTTATATGCATTATATTATATATTATATATGTTCATTTAATGTATATTAAAGAAATATATTAAATATACATTCTTAAATTAGCATGTAATTGGTCTGGACTTTTATTGTTCCAAGTTATGCGCGATTATCTGTTCTGGCGAATTCCTCTGGTCTTAAAGAAAAGGATATCTATGTAAATTCATATGTACATAAGTTGGCAAAGTTACTGCAGTAAAATACATGTCACATTCTACTATAAACAGAGAAACGAGCTTCTAGTTATATCTTGATAATGGATTAATGACAAAACTCGTATAAAAAAAATCTCTTTTTAATCTACATATGTACATTACAAAAACTTGGTGTTACAAACATAAAATATAAGAAAATTTTTTTCAATGATTAATACATTATAATTGACTTATTTGTTCATTGTATCACTTTTTATAGAATTTTGTGCATTACCAGATCCATAAGTACGATCCCACTCAATATAAATGTTCAAGTCTGACTGAGATACGCTAGGTCGCACATTGATCAGTGCTTGCTCGAAATCGCAACTCGTTATATGCCTTACTTCTTCCATTTTAATATCTCCCAACTGATTGAAAGGGATACTTCGAATCGGCTCCATGCTCGCTTCCTTGCATAAATTCGTCATGTCGGCGCCGGAATATCCTGCCGATTTTTCTGCGATCTTCACGATATCCGCTTCATTGAGATTGTGGCGTACCGAAGTTAATAAATTATTAATTATTTGTTTGCGTGCTTCGAGTTCCGGCAGAGGAACGTACAATCTCTTGACGAGACGCCGTCTCGCTGCCTCGTCTAACTCTTGAGGCCGATTGGTTGCGCCAACGATCAGAATACGATCATCCTCTGAAGTAGTCGCGCCGTCTAACTGTACCAGAAACTCTGTCTTCAGCCTCCTAGAGGATTCGTGCTCTGTTTCCGAACGTTGCGTCAACAACGAGTCGATCTCGTCGATGAAAACAACAGACGGCTGATGAACCTTGGCCACCGCAAATAGCGCGCGAACCATTTTCTCGCCATCGCCAATCCACTTAGAAGTCAAGGAGCTCGCTGAAATCGAGAAAAACGTGGACTTGCTCTGTGAAGCTATGCATTTACCGATGAGAGTTTTTCCTGTTCCAGGTGGACCAAAGAGTAGAATCCCTTTGGGCGGACGACGAAGACCAGTGAAGATGTCCGGTCTCAACATAGGAAATACTACCACCTCTTTAACGATCTTCTTGATGTACTCGAGACCGGCAATATCGTTCCACGTTATCGCCTTACCCGATTCCATGATTTCGTTTCTAATCAACTCGATCATGTTTGGATCGATATTCCTTAGCCTCTCGTCCTCCACCTCTTCTGCATTTGTTTTTTGTAGTGGAGTATTACTCTGCATCGAATTCTCCTTATCTCGTTTAAACGGACAGACGAACTGAGAATTGACCGCTGAACGACCACCTAGAGTTTTTTTCGGCGCCGATTTATTTCTCTTCATTTCTTGGATATACAATTCGTCTCTGGCACTCCTGAAAGAGTCGAGTGCGCTCTTTTCTGTTTTCGTGTCTTCATTCACAGCTCGTTTTAATTTTGGTGCTTGTGGATTTGTACATCCGTACAAGACTTCTTTTGTATCATTTGTATTATTATTGCTTAATATAGGTCTTTTTTGTACAAACTTATTCAAATTCTGATAAGAAGAGTGCCTGTTTGATTGTATTTTTGATGCATTCTGTTTAATATTACTTATATGCTTATTAGAATTGGCATTTTCATGGATATTTGTGAAATATGTAGATATATTTTGTTCACTATTATTAGGCTTCAACAAAAGTTCTTTATTTGAGTTTTGATTAGAAGATTCTTGTAATTGCGAAGATATTTTTCTTTCTTGTATATCTTTACTTCTCTTTGTATTATTTACTATTTTTTCTATGTCCCTATCATAATAAAATCTTCCTTTACAAGGTAAAGTATAATTTTTTTGACAAACCAAAGGTTTGATAAGATTCAGTGTAGCATCTTCATCCTCTAATCCCGATTTCCATTTCAATGGATCATTTTTTATATCTTGCAATTGAGATTTAATCTGTTTCCAATAATTGTTTATTTTGTTTGTATCTGTCATTAAAATAAAATAATCTTCAAGATCTTTTTGTAAAAGTATTGCTGCTGTATCCTCTGAATCACTGTAATGTGTAATATTTTAAAAATAAATAAAAATGTTTGGTGTGGTAAATTTTTAACAAGTGATAGAAAACTATAAGTTAACTTACAATAACTTTGCTGTCATATTTTTCATAGCAAGAGACCTGCGTTCAATGTCTATGATATCGAAATCTTTATCTTGTTTTGAAAATCTTAGCATATGATAGGCAGCCAGAATATTATCTTTTCCCATCTTCGAGTTTTGTGAAACATTTATGTTCGCGTTATTGGAATTCATGTTTCTGGATCTCTAATAAATAAAAATTCAATAAATTTTAATTAGAAATATATTTATAACATAATGTATCTCAGGATAGCTTGGATATCATTGTAAAGGCTGATTTAAGCAGGCCGTAACTGTTAATTTATGCCGGAACCGTTAAAGTTTAACACTAGGATTACAATGCTTTTGTTCATAATGCCATTATGAACAAAAGCATTGTAATCCTAGTGTTAAACTTTAACGGTTCCGGCATAAATTAACAGTTACGGCCTGCATAAACCAGCCTTTATTCAAATTTCACATCTATACTTAACGAATTCATTTAGCGCTGTAATTAAATATTTTTTTGTATACGTTTGATAATGTTGACAATCAGTGACAATTGTTATTTTTTATAGCATAATATATATATTGAATATTTAGAGAGCACACTCACAAGCAATATTGCGTATTGGAGAGAAATTTCTTCAATGAGATTTTCATGCGCATGCGTGAATCATATAAATATTGTCACGCAATTGGCTATCAAATATAGAGAATTTTTAAAGTCCCGAAAATTTTTTTATTTGATAGCCAATCGTGTGACGTTATGGCCGTGTTCCGAAATTCATGATAGTGTTGGAAATCTATAATTATATAACGTGAACTATAGATTTCCAGCACTGGCAGTGAATTTCGGAACACAACCTATGTTTATGTGTGTTCTTGCTGGAAAGCTTCCAGAATAACGTTTTACTTTGTCCCATTTGGTCCCATTAGCAGACAGAAATTCAATAAAAACAAGAGAAGAAATGGAGTTTGTGCATTCTGAAGATACACACGACGAAGAAAATTTATATGTCTTTGTAAATATATTTATAATTTATAAAAATGTTTTATATTTATAATCACATAATATTATGTCTGTTAGTATGTATGTAACCTTAAAAATTTTGTTAAACAGAATGAGGAGGATTTACCATACGAGGAAGAAATTTTACGAAATCCATTTTCAGTTAAACATTGGCAACG
Organism: Formica exsecta; assembly: GCF_003651465.1. Classification (NCBI taxonomy): domain Eukaryota; kingdom Metazoa; phylum Arthropoda; class Insecta; order Hymenoptera; family Formicidae; genus Formica; species Formica exsecta. The sequence continues at coordinate 321,575 of NW_021851429.1, read as the reverse complement.
CTATATCGATCACCTAAAAAATTCAAAGAGTAAGAATTTAAATGTAGTATATGAACGAGCGTTGAAAGAACTTCTAGGCAGGTAAAATCATTTTTTTCACTTTTTTTTTTTTATGTGACTGCTTGTGCATTTACTTAACATTATCTATTATTTTAAATATTACTTATTATATTTATCATTTATTACAGTTATAAGTTATGGTATAATTATCTTCGACAACGTATGAGCCAGTTAAAAGATCGATGTATAACAGATCCGTTATATGAAGATGTTAATAATGCATTTGAACGTGCTTTGGTATTTATGCATAAAATGCCACGCATATGGATGGACTATTGTACACTAATGACTGAACAATGTTATATAACACGTCAGGTATTTGATCGTTCTCTTAGAGCACTTCCCATCACTCAGCATCATCGTATATGGCCATTATATATTAATTTCTTAAAGAAACATAATGTTTATGAGACTGCTGTCAGGGTCTTTAGAAGATATTTAAAGGTAAGAACACTAATATATTTTTAATAATACTAATATTTGTAACAATTTATATTATAATTAATACTATTATATATTTGTCATGTTTTTGATTAGTATAAATATATACGTTAAGAGTTGAGAAAA
>NW_021851429.1:301674-318234 GCF_003651465.1 Formica exsecta | reverse complement strand
CACTAATGACTGAACAATGTTATATAACACGAACACGTCAGGTATTTGATCGTTCTCTTAGAGCACTTCCCATCACTCAGCATCATCGTATATGGCCATTATATATTAATTTCTTAAAGAAACATAATGTTTATGAGACTGCTGTCAGGGTCTTTAGAAGATATTTAAAGGTAAGAACACTAATATATTTAATAATACTAATATTTGTAACAATTTATATTATAATTAATACTATTATATATTTGTCATGTTTTTGATTAATATAAATATACACATTAAGAGTTGAGAAAACTTTGTTTTTGGCAAAAGTTTTATTATGTATATATTTTATTTTATCTGTTTTATATAAATTTATATATATGTATATGTATTTTGTATATATGTATAGTTGGCACCAGAAGATACAGAAGAATATATCTAATATCAGTTGGTAGACTTGATGAGGGTGCTATAAAACTTGCACAGATTGTCAATCAAGATGATTTTGTATCAAAACACGGAAAATCTAATCATCAATTATGGAATGAATTATGTGATTTAATATCAAAAAATCCTGCTAAAATAAAGTCCCTAAATGTAGATGCTATTATTAGAGGTGGATTAAGACGTTATACAGATCAATTGGGACCTTTATGGAATTCACTAGCATATTACTATGTTTGAAGTGGTCTTTTATATTCTCTTTACGAATTATTATTTATCAAATGTGTATTTAATATTATTCAGGCAAGAGATATTTATGAAGAAGCTATACAAACTGTTACTACAGTCAGAGATTTTACTCAAGTTTTTTATGCTTATGCACAATTTGGAGAACTTAGTCTTAAAAAACTTATAGAAGAAGCAGCAAAAAATCCCACTGAAGAAGGTAAATAATATGTATATTAATTCAATTTGCTAATAACTTATACAATACATAAGTTCACATATTTATTATAAATTTGATTATTAACTATATCTTTTTGTTTTAGATGATATAAAATTAGAATTGAGACTAGCATGATTGGAACATCTTATGGAAAGGAGATTATTGTTACTCAATTCTGTATTATTACGACAAAATCCACATAATGTAGCAGAATGGCACAAAAGAATTAAGCTTTATGAAGGGCAACCACATAAGGTAAAAAACATACGAATTTTATAAATGAATATATATATGTTATATATTATTATAATTAGTATATATACTAGATGATCTTGCTTCCGTGTGGTGTGAATGGGCAGAAATAGAAATCAAACATGGGTAAGTTTTGTTTACTCATTTAAATATCATGTTTGTTTTGCAATCAATATACAAATAGCTAAATGTTATGAAAAATTGCTTGTTAAATCATAGAATAATTAAATTGAAATAAAAGTCCTCTATGTATTATCGTTATACAGAAATTGTAAAGAAGCTTTGAAACTCATGCATCGTGCTACTACAATGCCAGCTAGAAAAGTGGCATATCATGATGAAACAGAAACAGTGCAAATGAGATTATACAAATCTTTAAAAGTATGGTCTATGTATGCAGATTTAGAAGATGTAATATTTATATATATATATATGCTAATAGTTTATGCATAATCTTGAAACAATTCTTATGTAAAAAGATTTATACTTATAGATATGTATAGATGCAGTATACTTATATATTTTGCAGTCTTTTATTAATCTTTTGTGTATATATTGATTTCCAAATTTAAAAATTAATTTTTCAATTTGCAGATGTTCAATATATATATAAAGAAAGCTGCAGACATATATGGAGTGCCGAAAACTCGACAGATATACGAAAAGGCTATAGAAGTCTTAAATGATGAGAATACTAGAGAAATGTGTTTACGATTCGCAGAAATGGAGACCAAATTAGGAGAAGTAGACAGAGCGAGAGCGATATACGCACATTGTAGTCAAATATGTGATCCAAGGGTATGCTGTATTATATGTATTTATAATATATCGTAGTGGAAAAGACAGCGTTACACATACAGTGTATTTATTTTAATTTAACAGGCAATTATTTTCAAATTACTAGTTATTCAAAAACTTCAGCTGCAACTTATTCTGTTTGGGATATGACAACCTTGATAGAGCAAATTTCTGAAACATTTTTTTGAATAACTAGTGATTTCGGAAATAATCGCGTGTCTCTACGCGAGATTAAACTGAGATACTTTGTATATATAACTCTTTTCTCATACATTGAATTAAAATACTATATAGGTCACATCAAACTTCTGGCAAATTTGGAAAGAATTTGAAGTTAGGCATGGAAATGAGGATACAATGCGTGAAATGCTTCGAATTAAGCGTAGTGTGCAAGCTATGTATAATACTCAAGTAAACATGATGTCTGCACAAATGTTGAATAATGCATCTAACCAAATATTAGATGTTCCAATGGATGCTATGCGCTTGTTAGATAGTAAAATCACAGGTAATTAGAAATTAGTATTCTATTTTCTTTGTTTTTTAAAAGATATCTTAACAAATCTTAATTTGCAGACAATGCTGCTGATATGAGAAAAGGTATTAAGTTTGTACGTGGTGTGACAGAGAAAGATGGTAAACCAGAATCTTCTGTAAATAATCCAGATGAGATTGATATCGATATAGATGACGAAAATGAAAACGATGAAGAAATAGAAGAAGGTAGATTGATAAATTTATAAATAGTTTCAAAATTTAAATGTTTTTTATTTATATATATAAGCTCTTTTTTTTCCTGTTTCTTTCAACATTAGTGAGATTATATACACAGAATTAAATTTCCATTATATTAACTTTTTATGACATTTTTCATAAATATGTCAGGAGAACTTATCATTTGTCGCAAGCATTTTTTAAATGTTTATCTTTAAACATTAAACACTTAAACACTTTTATAATTAAAATGATTTTATAATAATCAGAAGTTCTTTTAAATTTAAATGATCGATGAAGAATAAGATTGTTATCTTTTAAAGTTCAATTACATTCTATCTTCATTGATCTTGAAAAGCTGTTGTTATATTGACAATCTTTATTAAGAAAATATCAACTCTAAACTAATAAATATAAATCTGTCATCGAAATTTAATGTGGAGAAAATAAAAAATGTTATATATTATACACACAGGCACATGTACACAGACACAAACACACACACAAAATCACTTTTTAATAATGTTTATTTATTTTCAGATGTACCAATTGAAAAACGAACTATACCATCACAAGTATTTGGTAGTTTAAAAACAGTCGAAGATGAAGATGATTAAAATTTTAGTATGACGATTGGACAAAACCTATATATAACAATTATATAATCTTGTTATATAAAATGTATTATTTTTTTATTATTAAATGCAATTTTTTTTAAATTTTCTTAAGCATATTTTTAGAAATATCATATTTGTATATTTACCATTTTTAATAAAATAACGATTTTTGTATATGCAATTTGCAGAATTAAAAAATAACAAAATATATATATATATATATGTATTAGTAAATAATAATACTGCATGTGTGTATAATAAAATCTACTAAAGTAATAAGTATATATAGTAAATTATATATTTAATAAAATATGTGATTCATAATATTAAAACACGTAATCCTTTTTGATTGGATTTTTTGTAATGATTTTTTTTTTCTTGCTATATCATTATTTTTCATTTTTTTCATAAATATTTCCAAAGGTAAATTTTTATATAATCTTGATTTATATAAATTAATTTTTCCAACTATAAGAGAATAAAAAATTCTATGTAGCTGTTTAGGCTACTATAGAGAATTTGCTTATACGCCAGTTGGTGTCTGAAGCATTGCAATCATCGGAAAGAACATTAGCAATATAATATAAATATAGATAATGTGCTCTCGACTTTTTAAAAATGGATCTAGGATCTAGCCATTGTTCCCTCCTTTTTCTTCTTTACATAACGGATCTAGCACGGACATGCACCAACAGGCTGTTTTACCGTGGCACCAAAAAGTGAATTTGGCCATGTAGTTTCGCCGGCTTTAAAATATATCCAGTTGGCGCGGTTGGCGCTACTATATCAGCTAGAAAAACGGCAGCGTGATCTCTCCCAGATTTCTCTCTGCTCCTGCTGCAAATATTCCTGCGCAATGATTTCTGCGCAAACGATCGATGCTCGATGCTGCCATGTAATGGCACCTTAAGATAAGTGAGGACCGCGTGCGGACGCTATTCGGTGTTTGGCCTTCGAGTCGTTAAGCGGTAGCTAAGCGTTTTCTATAAAGTCGTTTTTGTTCGCGAATACACGACTGTTCGTAGACTAGACACGAAGAGATTTGTATCCATTTGTGCATTTGGTAGAATATATTTATATTTGAAGTCATTCATCAGCCACGGAGCATTTTCTGGTGAACATCATTCTCAAGAACAATCCTTTCCGTTAGCCTTTTTCCCGGCATCTTCCGACCTTCTACGCATCCTTAACTATCTGCGGTTAATTCAAATAACCGCTTAATAGCCAGGAAGGCTATTACACAGTAAAATGGAAGAATTGCTGAAAAAGTTGGCCATAGAATTGTACGATGTCCAGGCTCTGAAATTCGGAGATTTTAAGATGAAACTCGGCTTAAGAACGCCGGTATATTTCGACCTGCGGGTGATAATTTCATACCCGAAACTAATGGTATATATATTAATGTGTAACATATACGAGAGAATCGTGATAAATTTGTACAAGATATATAAGCGATATATACTAATTAATTTTTTTATTGTAGTCTAATTTGGCGAAAGCTCTGTGGACTCTTCCGGATGATGTTACAAAAGTATCTCAAATTTGCGGAGTTCCGTACACAGCGTTGCCATTAGCCACCCTGATCTCAGTTGACAACGGGATTCCAATGTTAATGAAGAGAAAGGAAACAAAATCGTATGGCACAAAGAAGCTGATTGAGGGTGTGTTTTTGCCTGGTGATAATTGTGTGATCATCGAGGATGTCATCACGAGCGGTAGCAGTATTTTGGAAACTGTTGATGCTTTGAAGAAGGAACATCTGAATGTAACAGAAGCATATATGGTAATCGATAGAGAGCAAGGTGGCAGAAAGAATCTTGAGAATCATGGAATCAAGGTCAAGAGTTTATACACAATCACGCAGCTCATGCAGTATCTTCTTGAGGCTGGAAAGATCACGCTGGAAGTTGTCAAGGACGTTGACAATTATCTGACAAAGAATCAGGCATCGACCGTTTCTATTCAAGGTAAATTATTTTGACAGAGATTGATATATATGGCTTATATATAATTTATCACATAATTATTTGCCGTTTTTTGCTTATAGGCAGTATAGCTGTACCAGATAACAGATTGAAGCTGCCATACTGTAAACGCGCAAAATTAGCAAAAAATCTATTGGCCTCGAAATTGCTGGAACTAATGGAGTCTAAGCAAACCAATCTCTGTCTGGCGGCCGATCTGAAAAAGACGGACGCGATTTTAGAATTAGCAAACATAGTTGGGCCTCACATCGCTGTGCTGAAAACTCACGTGGATATCATAGAAAATTTTAACGAGAATTTTATTCTTCAGCTAAAGGAGCTAGCAAAGCGGCACAAGTTCCTACTGATGGAGGATCGCAAGTTTGGCGATATCGGCAACACGGTGTCATTGCAATACAGATATGGCTTATATAAGATCGCTGAATGGGCCGATTTGATCACAGTGCATCCGGTTATATATATATATATACCGAAAAACGTAATTCTGAATCATTATTATTTTTCCGAAATGTGAATTTTAAAAGATTCGGAAATAAGCTTAAATTGTCCGTCGCGAAAATTATAGATCGTCTGAAATCGGAGAAACGTGCCTGAGAAAGCAGCCTGACGTTGGCTCCGCATCGTCCGTCTGTCTGTGAGTGGCGATTTTCCCGCGCGATAACACGCGTCAGGTGTCAGTCAGCCGCCGCTTCGCGTCGCGGGCGGACATCGGGGGGAAAAAAGATTACGGAGGAACGTATAGCGGCTCTCTAAAACTTCCGTAAAGTCGTGATATTGAATGCCGCGACGGTGACGGAATGCCGGCGTGATTATCGTCGATACAGGTAACGATTATCGCTATTTCTTTGCGTGATCGCGCAAAGTAATCACGCGACTTTAGTATCGGCTTTAGCCTAAAACTTGCCCAATGACTTGAATTGCAGCGAAAGGTTTATCGTGACCGAACGATATGGCGCGATGTCTCGAACGTATCTTTCTTGAATATTTGAGAGAATAAATCGTTTTAGATGAGACAGTTATGTAATGACAAACACATATATCATTTTATAACTAGAATGAATACACTGTTGTAATAAAGTTTCGTAATGGTCCTGTGTTTTTACGGTGTCATAATAAATGATATTTTAACGAGACGGTTTGTTTTATCTTTGACGTTTTAGACTCTTTCTTTAGGCGTGTTCTTCGTCATAATACTGGCCGAAGCATGACAGAGATGACAACAATGACAGAATTCGAGGAAAATGTATCCTTCGACGCGGACGATCCAGACTTTGCACCTTCGCCTCCCGTGATACGAAACGTTCTTCGTGATGCGCGTCGTTTCGCGGAAAAATTCGACATTAAAGGTAGGCACATCTTGATGTTTTTTAATCGCCAGAGGTGTTTTGACTTATCTATTTTAGTTCAAAATCTGCTTGAATCGTTTGAAATTGCAATGGAAGGAATTATTAAACATTTTGATGCTAGAATTTGTGTGTGTGGGCAATATTAATATTATTATTGATTATATCTTCGAAGTATTAAGCTTTGCGCGATCATGCTATTATTCTAAGTGACAATTTATATTTTCCGTAAATGGCTTAGAGCAGGAAAAAATCAATCATCAATTTATTCTCTCTCTTTCCTCTATTTCTTAGTATGTATAGGAGAGAATAAAATATAATAAAATTTAAACAAGTCCCAGACAGCCAAACCAAAAGACATTTTAAAAATGTCTAAAAAACAATAAGACGTTTTCAAGTTGTCTTTTAGGGACTTGTGCTATCTGGGAGTATACTTCCAATTGAAACATTAGTATTTCTATTTTTCTCATTTGTTAGATTCATTAATAATAAAAAGATCAAAAAAATAATACATGTTTTTATATAAACTACAACGTGCGACTTTGAGTTGTACGTATTTTTAGACGCTTTTGTTTGAAGGTTAAACTGATGCCGTATTCAATGCCGTACTTACGGGATGTCGAACTAAAAGTACCGTTATTTCGTATTGCAATATTATAATATAACATATGTAATACGGTCTCTTATTTTTCTCTTATTGTGATAGTTTTTTTTATTCATTCCATGCTAACGTGATTATGAAAATTTTTTTACAACGGGTATTAGATAAATTATAAGAATTCTTTTTATACATATACAGCAATTTTTTTTTTTAATCTATAAACTCACGAATGCCTAATTTTCTAAATAAAAAATGAGTTTCAAACCTTTTTATATATTTTTTACTTTTATTTTATATGCAATAATTGAATAATTAAATACTTTTTTAACAAAAAAAGATTATTACATGTTAGTGTTGTTTTATTCTCTAATATAAGGTCCGTTACATTTAGTTACATCGTTGCATTTTATTCTAGAAGAAATTGCAAAGATTACTTATCTAATCGTCCATAAGATATATAAAATGTCGTTACTGTATCAAGATGAAGGAATTGCAAGGGAGATCAATTAAACTATGTAATCCAGGAAATAAGGATTTAATTTTGAGGGAAAGATAAAAGCTTTTGCAATACTGTTTATTCATTTTTTGCGGTGCAGTCCCGAAGGCAAGAAACGTTTATATTAACGCATATTAATTTGCAACACACGCACACATATATACAGAAAGTTATCTCTGTGAAATTAAGTACTTTATATCTGCGGAATTAAAGATTTTGTTGAATTGGATTAAACTAGAAGAAAAAATCAAATTATTAAATTAATTCATTATTAAATTAATCAATTATTTAATTTTTTAAATACATATATATGTATGTATGTATGTATGTATGTATATATATGTATATTTATGCCACTATGCGCCGTGACATTTCAGTCACGCGTGATCGATGCATGCGCTATCACGGTTCAACGTTGCGACGCGCGTAAATTTTAATATGTACAAAGCAAAAATTCGCCTGCGTTCTCACGGATCTTTGGCATTTCTGATGAATAAAGAAAAGAAACGTTCAGCACTTGTTTATGCCAATCGTCCGTACTTTAATCTTTTGATTTTCATTTCACTGCGATGAATGAATTAACGGTGAAACAACGACGGAACTGCTAGATTTGCAAAGTAAAATTTTTTTTTAAGTTTTTCTCATAGACATTTGTTTTGTACTAATCTCGATTACGACTAGATACAAAGTCTTTTGAAAAAGAGCGTTTACAAAAAACGCAAAAATCTAAAAAAAGCGTGTAGAATACGCCTAAAAAGAACGACACATCTTTAAAACGTGTTTACGACGTCTTTTAGAGATTTTAGTATCGCTTGATTATTTAGACAAGAATACATGAACTCGGTGACAAAAAAATAAATTAAAATATAAACAAAAAGAAAGGCCAATTGGAATCCAGATGCGGTGCTTAGAGCGTAAATAATATATCTCTTTAGGAAAAAATAAATCATCGATTATTATTATGATATATCTGATCTAATTAAAAAGAAATTAAAGATTTTGTTAATTTAGATTAAATTAGAAGAAAAAATCATATTTAATTTTTTAAATATTTTATATGATTATTTTTAAATATTTTATATTATAGAAAGATAATATAAAATTCAATGTAAAGAAAAGGAAAGATTCAACGTAAGGAAAAGGAAAGAATTTAAACAATTGTAATATTTTTAAATGAAGACTCACATTTCTCACGAAGATCGCGGATTACAATTTCGTGGAATCAATTTCCATTGTTGATTCCATTCAATCTGTCTATTTTTCGTATATTCTTGCTACTATTAATCCGCGATATTCTCGCGTGGATGAATCAGCGGTCAGACGAAAACGAGGATCTTCTCGGAAGGATTGGTCGTGAGACACGACGCGACGTTCCTTATCTATGTGTGCGTCTCGCCTCGCGACTCTATTATTATATTATACTAACATGAATCTACACAGACACGCGCGCGCGCGCACGCGAAGGGCACGAAACTCGATCTACAGACAAAATTGGATCCACGGCGGCTATCGCCTTTCTTCCCGGGAACTCGACGTGTGGCGGAGCCGACGCCGGTGGTGGTGTTAAATATACGTCTCTCACGTGTACTAATCGTGTAGATAAAGAGTATCCTTTATTAAGGTAGAGAGGAAAAGGGAGGGTATACAGCAGACGCTCCCTTCCGAGGGGTATCATTTGGTTTCCTGCAGGTTCATCGCGTTTTGCTCTTACAATTCCTCCAAATTGACGAGTTCATTATACAAGAAAATAACGTGTTAATATAATTAACACGTTATGTATAATTATAATATACCGTATAATTGTATGTCTCATTAGTGATATTATGTATTTCTCAAGGAACATAATATTTTAAAATTATTATAATTAATTTTTCCTTGGATATATATAATATTACATTTTATATTTTACATACTTTACTTGATATATCAATTTTTAGATAAAAACGTCAATTGTTAAAATTAATAAATTAATGTTTTGTTTATGATTTAAAATTGCATGACGTATAGCAGTTATCTAGCATATCAACTGTATTTTGGTTACACGTGGTCACTGCTCATCCGTTAGATGGCAATCAAGAAGCTTTTCTCTTATCTAATTAAATAAGAAGAAAAATAATAGCTCTTACAAAAAGTAGTCATTAATTTTTTTTTTTTATTGCATATCTTATGAAACAAAAAATTTTATATCAATTGTTGTTTTTTTCAAAAATTGTAAACGTAATTTCTTTCTCAAAGGATAAGTTTCCATAACAATCTGTTTTGATATAGTTTTTTAATGTGGAAAAGAGAAAGAAAAAAAAATCACGCAAAGTTAATTTATGCCGACTTTTTTGAGTTAGTTCGTTCTTTTATAACGCATGTTTTGTCACTTATTTGCATAATGCTTTTTTTTGTTATTTAAAGGTGTCGATTTTTATTACCATAGCATCATTTCTTGCCACATTTAATTACTGATTAATGGAAAAGAAAAAGAATTACTGAAAAAAAGAAAAGAACATCCTGATAAAAAGCGAACAAGTTCAAGTTCAAGAGAGATTAAATTATGTATACATGTGTGCTCCGAGTGGTTTTCGTTGCACACGTGATTCTCTCGTGTACGTTAGTTTGGTAACACACGTGAAATCCACTCACGAGAGTTTGTAGTTCTAATGTGATACTCTACGAGCTGTCTAAAGAACTTTGTACTTTTTTTCTCTTTTTGAGGATTTTAAATGAAATAAATATAATGAAACACATCCGTGAAAAAGAAAAAGAGAAAAAAAAAGATTTAGAAAAGTGCAATTATAAATAAACGGATGCTTGTGTCGCGTGTGAAACTTTCCGCGGAAACAGAAAGTTTATCGAGGACCCCCTATACAGCTGATAACCTTTTTCTATTTCCACTTGACGTCAATAATAATGGTATTATAATAAATTTCCATGTATCATTCTATATACATCTCAGAAATGTCTCGCAAGTTCGTGTGCTTTCTTTCGATTTATCTCTGCGATATTAACATCCGATTTTTTATATAATATAATCAATGAAATTTTGGTTCTTCTCGTTTTATATTGTAAAAAGATTCGGAGATATTAAATTGCTTAACATTTGGTTGAATGAATAATAATTATATGAATATGAATGATAATTGATAATAATTTTATTTTAATCAAGATCAAAAAAGTGAAAATGGCACCGCATAATTGGATTTTATTTTCTACATATAATTACTCTTTAAATTTTTTTTGTAATGCTAAAAATTAATTTTTATTATAAAGTAGATTATATTATTCCGAGTCAGAAAAATACGCGCATTTAAGTGTCAACGATTCGCACGTTATCGATCATGTGACTGACGAAAGACCTCGAGATGCGGTATAAATTTATCACACAGCAATACAGACTTCTCGTTCTTGTTCACGCGCTGCTGTAATAATCCAAAGTGCAGCGTCTAAACGCGAATCATTTTTTTTTCGTGGACGACGACCGATACCCGAGTGATCCGGTGATAGACTGCAATTCAGAGTTTGACCGCGTTAAAAAAAAATTGAAGTTGAAGTAAACGTGGGCAAACATATTGTAATATATACCATATTTGTCATAATCGAATGTCGAATGTACGCAAAAGTTGCATCTATCGAAATAAATAAAGGACAAAAATATGACCATTTTTCATTGTTTACCCCATATTAAATGTTGCACGCGCGTGGCTGGTTATTTATTAACAGCCACGCAGCGAAATATGAATATTTATTCGAGTCATCGCGGATGCACTTTTGCGGCGTTAGCGCGACATTCGACATGAGTCCGGCTTACTATTATTATTTATATGGACGATCATCGCCTACACTACAATATGTGATATCGCAAAGCTTCCATCGAATCGTGTTTGTCGATAATAATTCGATCGCGTTTCTGCTGGATGCGTAATACACGATGTCGATTGTAATTTTGCATGACCTCGCGTTATGCAAGCGCTAGGAACGGACGATAATTATGTAATACTTAGCGCGATATTAATATAATATTGAGAAACAATATTTCTTACTTTCCCGTTGCCCCTTTTATCGGAAGAATTTTATTTTCTGAATGTGAAAAGAAAAATATATTCTAACAAAGTTCACAAAACTTTTTTATAAAATATATATTCAACTAATCGAATTCAATTATCGAAAGAAATCGTTGTGCGAAATCTCTTTCTCTCGGCGCATTTTATTTTTTATTATAATAATCTAATAAATAATATATATTTATTGGGAATTGTATTAGATTCTTTTTCGGTGACGATGATCGTCTATTCCCAGTAACATATTATTGATTCGAGAAACTCTGCATTAGACAATATGCGGTGGCGAGCATGGTTAGAGCATGAGACAACAGTATGAATCAAATCTAATATACCTCCCAGGAATTGTTTTGTCCGAGTATGTCAAACTCGTTATCGGTGTGATCCACTTAATAAGATGAGCGCGACGGTAGGAGGCCTTAAGTAGGTGCAAGCTCAAGTTCGCACTTTAATACGATGAATGCCATGACGATCATCGCCGTTACAATACTGTATCCGATTTCATTGATATGTGTGTAAATATATTATCAATATATGCTTTGCATTTGCTTATCTCACTAAGAAAATATAAAATTCCTAAAGTGGAAGAAACAAAAAATATATAAAAAGTAACACACAAGATAGTACTACAGAACATAAAAAACGTCTTTATTATAGCGGTAACATAAAATAAAATTGCGCGGTTAAATAAGGAAAAAGAAATATAAACATATGGTCAAGAGAGGAGGAAACTTGCAAAAGCTTTAATAATAATTTGATTTAATTTAAATTACATTCTTTTTTTAATTGTTTGTCTCATCATATGATTGAAACGGAGCTGATCATGCGATTTTGAGATAGTGTAGTGTCAATAATGATCTCTGCGTCTTGTGCGTACTGAGGGAGATAAGTTTGGTGAAAACATTCAGCGACTCACAGGGAGGTCTGATAACCCTATCAAAACTTCTTTTCATCTCGTTTATTGCTGATATTTAAATTGTTTTCGATATCGGACGTTCATTTGCATGTGCGTCTGCGTTGTCGGGGGAGTGTCGGTGGCATGGCATAATATTTACGTAGAAAATTGTGTAATAACCTCACCAGTTTACAACAGAGATTTTATTATCAAATATAATAATAATTCTCCAGCTTTGCTTCACGCTATCGTTAAACTCATATCATTTTACGTCATTTAAATTACATCTCTTTGCCTCACGGTCGGCAAAATGAATGCAAAAAGAATTCTCAGATTGTACTTGACTCTTTCAGCTCTTGACAAATTTTATTTGTTTGATAAGAGTTTCGGTTTATCCAGAAATGATAAATGTAATGTTTATATTTACGTCTAGAAATAATTAAAAAAAATATCCATTAATTTTGTGTAGATAATTTTATTTATCGTATTTTGATCACAGAAAATAAGAAATGTGTACTTTCTTTGACGTTTTTAATGGCAACAATTTTGTTCCAGAGAAATACGATATGTCGTAGAAAATACAAAATGCTTTCTCTCTTTTTTTCTTTTTCTTTCTCCTTTCTCGCATTTTATATGCATCGTGCATATATCGAACAAAAACGAGCCGCCGAGACGCTCTCTCGAGACATCTACTAATGTGAACACACTTTTCCACTTCTTGCTCTATTAAATTTTTATTTAACGCTCCAATCACGTTATGCTGTTACTTCGCGATTTTACTTCGAGACAGAATCGCTTCTGCCTTATTTTCCGTTTGTATACATCTTTATTCATACGAACCAATTGTTTATCTCATTCATTTTGCCTTCGTTCCGGGTTATTCTTCCGGGATGGTCGCCGCGAGTGGACCGTGATAAATTCACCTTTGTCTCGCTACGTACGTGACGAGGTGAATAATAAAGACCTCTTCTCGAGGTCTCCTATGTAAGGTCCTACGTAAATTCAATTTATGCGGCCTCTGTAAACCGTTTGAAACGTAAATCGTTTCAACGTAACAACGATAAGCGACAACGTAAGTTTTCAGAAGATAATTTGTCATTCACCATAGTTGTATTTAACATTACTCATTATAATTTTTAATTTTTCTTGTACGTCACGGAATTCTTTAACAAGCTTTTTTTATGCTTATCGAGAATATACATCAATAACGAATAATTAAATAATACTCTCCTTTTTTTAAAATGATTGTAAATAATATATTAAATGCAGGGTAGATTACATTGATTTTTAAAGTACTTGAAATTGTTAATTAACAGATCATTCACAAGCTGTAATTCTGTCGGTAGACTTCAAACAATTCTTTCTTAAGGCGACCTATTTTAGCGTGGACTCTCTTCTACGTAATAGAAATAACACGAAAACATGTATACATACTTCACGTACACTTATTCTAACACATATACATACATGCGCGAGAATAAGCAATTTCCTTAAACGAAGGAAGTGGGCAAGTATCTAACCTTCTCTCCATTAGGGGTCACAACCTGAATGGCGCTTTACGAGCAGTAAAATGCATTCACGTGATTGACATGTGCCGCTTCCCAAGCGGCTAAATTCTTTGCGTCGTAAGCTAATATCAATCTTCGTAAACTTTCGTGAAATTTAATCGGTATTTATAATTCATCCACGTGGATCTCAATTTTATTGAAATAGATTCTAAAATATCACCGCAATATTCTGGTCTGCGCATGTATAACAGATATAATATAAAATTAAAAAAAAAAAAATTTCTTTTGTAAAATATTTAGGACATTTGATATATAAACTTTATTTATTCTATAAAACTTCGAGAAAAGATATTAAATATATTCTGTACAGCATATTTATTTAAATTTGAAAAAGATATATTGTACATAATAGTCAAATTTTTACTACATTCTTACATTAATATATTCTAAAGAAGAAAAAGTTTGATCGTTAACCGACGAGGAATCCAATGAATATATAATGTCGTATTTATTGTAGTTTATCCTGATTTGTTCGTAATTTTATCCTGACGGAAAATAAACATTGTACAAGGTAGGAAGTTTATTTTTAGCAGCAGTGTTGAATGTCATATATCTTTTATTAGCTAAGTATTTTGCATTGGAAAACATTCTTGATAGAATTGCTGATAACTCGATTTGTATATAAAAAATTGTATGAAAAAATTCGCGCGCGTACTGCGTAGTATCGTGCATCGATAGTACGATTTATTATCGATCTTAAATTAATTTCATAGTTTGATTGATTTTGTATGTGATAATATAAACTTTATGTAGAGCGAGAGAGTCTCTCTGTCATTGCTTTTTTAATACTTTAATCAAAACAATTCTTTGTTTATATGAAAAATTTGATGAAAAATTATCCCGCCACTTACGATAAAGTTTCGATTTCAAATATTTTGGCGTTTTTATTGCAAACTTAAATAAATGGCAAATTAGGTATTAATTAATGTAAATTCCATTTATTTTTGAGAATAATAATATAATTTATGATGTGTAATTTTACATTTTCTCATCACTTATCGCATAAATACATACAACTATTTTTTCAGATATCATATGATTCTGAAATTTCTCTGTTTGCCTTCGATGCGAAATCATCTGACTACTGCCGGTGCAATTTGGTTTGCGATATTTTAAAAGCCGCGTTAAAAAAATGATAGCGATGTCATCATGTTTATTGATGGTTTCACCGCATTTATGACGAAACTGCACTATATGTTCCCATATGTCGACTTTATAAGGCGCTAATAAATTGAACTTATATTTAACCGCTAATCAACACAGTCTTGTCCAAGAATAGAGCCGTAGGTAATACATCTCACGATGTGATTTTGGGTTTACTCGAACAATTATTCCGATTCGCGTACTTATTTTTCGCTTTGAATATACTATAGATACTTTACAAGAAGTCCGCTATTATTGGAAATTATTTGAATGACAAATTTTTTTCAACCTTCATTGAAGCTCAGACAGAGCAATCGTTATCTTGTTCTAAAAATTGTTACGTTATATAAGTATATCTGAATGGCACGTGCAAAATGAATACATTTATTTTTATTTATAAAGATTTTTATCGGTGAACAGATATTTATTTATGAAGAGGATTTAACAAATCTGTAGTCAACGCATCATTTTTTAACGATAACTTGGAGATTTATTATAGTCTTTCTTACCCACGCGTCAATGTGCTTGCAGTATACTTATTTTAAAACTTTTTGGTAAAGAATTTTATTGATAATTACTGATGTAATCGATACGACAGAGATTCGTATCTTTGCAGTTGCAGCTGCGAAGTCACCAATAGTCACCGATCTCGAAGTTCTGTGTTCTATCTCAAACCATTACATCGGAGCAAAAAAAAGTATTTTACAGCGGCTTATCTCAGGTGTTTGAACTCGGCTGAAATGTCAGATAATGAGCACATTTGGTAAAGTTCTTTGTTGCAATTCTCGCTGGCACAATCATGCTCGTCATCGTCGACCTCGAATTTCGCAACGGCACACGCGTGAAACGTGGTTGTGAACGCGCTGCAAAATCGTTTATCTGATAAGCAAAAGATGGCCGCGTTCTTATGGAAGCCGATTTTCTTCCCGCGCTCTTTTACTCGATAATAACTTAATGAGTATTGATAATTTAGAGATATCGAGTACGTGACGTCGATGCGAACTCGTCTTTGTCACGCTTATTGGAATTGATAAGAAATATTATTAGATGACAAGCGAACAAGATTTTATGTCACGAAGTTCAGGATAACGACAGGAAATCAATTATTATTTTTAGACATTGATATAATATAAATAAAACATGAATGTGATTATAAATATATGAATATTTCAAATTTCTATGCAAAAATATATATAAATAACTTTAATTTATTATTTAATTAAGATATGTATTT
>NW_021851429.1:238165-301393 GCF_003651465.1 Formica exsecta | reverse complement strand
AGTCTTTCACAATTAATATGTATGTATAAATCGTACATCTGTATATATATATATATATATATATACAAGCATGTAGCAGATACATATATATATCAGTTACATTAATAATTGCGAAGTGCTAGAATAAAATTTGCGGTTTGTGTGTAATTGTTTTTTTCTTTTTTGTAAAAGAGGTATAAGTATAACATGCATTAAAAACAGATCTTTCGAATAAAGAAGATTTGTGGAAATATATTTGGGAGAAAAAGAAAATTTATGGCGTATCGACAAGATTTATATGTACAAATGTCTTAATATAATGTGTCTTACTCTCTTTTTTTACGAAAGAGAAGCTTGGCTTATGTGTAAAAGATAAGAAATCGGAATAAATTGTTGCGTTAAAAAACGAGGCGCCAGGCTGGTAAGTTGACAAATTGCGATAGCGTTGTCTGGCTTCGACAACGCATACAATTCTGAATTTCATGTACGCGAGATAAATTACGCAGTTGAGACAGAAATTTCCTGCGTTTATTACAGCAACGCACGCGCCACAAAAGTGATTTGCATCCGATGAATGATGAAATTATGCGAGGGCTAAACGAATCAGAGCAAAGACGCGAATGATATCTCTATTTCAAATACGCGAGCAGTGAAATTGAACGAGGATGGAAACTTTCTCTGCGAACTGTGAACCGATAACGTAACCGCACACAGGACCTATGACCTCGGAATATTTCAGTTTTAAATACTCGCATAGGAAAATTTCAATTCTATTTTGGTTCCTGTAATTTACTTCTATTTCCGCTTTGCTGCTATCGAACGAACTCGTTAAGTTTTGATTTACGGAGTCGCTCATGAAATTACGCTATAAAGCCAATTCGATTTTGTGTATCTATCATCAATCTGTCTTCAATCCTGATATATTTTTGAGGAAAAATTAAACAGCAGTTAGCCAAAAAATATAGCTTAAATATTCGTCATAAATATATTTAACTAAACTTTCAGCGATTATTTAAAAATTTTGTAAATATAGAAAAGATCATGATTATATTCCACATTTTATGTTCAACGTATCATTGAAGTTAAGTGTTGTATATGTATCGGTTTTGGAAGTAAATATTTCATAAAACGCTCAATCGTTAGATAATGCTCGCAGCATATTATAATTTTATATATTTACATATATATATTATGTACGCGCGGTTATACCATAATTCACAAATCACATTGAATAGTACGCGAAATCAGAAAATTTAAAAACCGCCCAAAATCGTATTATTTCCGCACATTTCTTTAATACAATTTCATTTACTCTCCTTAAAACAAGAATTATAAAATATTTCTTCAGATCCTTAATTAAAGAATAATCAAAAGAAATCGAATAATTGAAGAAGCCAATAAGAAATCTAAAATTCTTGTATTATTATGCAAATTCGTGAGCATGCATTCCCTATCAATCAATAGTATAACTTTTATCATCGCGAATTCTTCTCGTGAAGTAATGCGGTAGTGGCGGGATGTCCTAGATAAATTCTTCATGAATTTAAAATCTGCAAAAAGAGACTGCGCTCGCGTGACACAAGGATCGAGAATGAACTATTCAACTAAGTCCCTTGACAAAGTTGCGGAAAGTATATCGTTGATGGAAATGCGAACGCGCCGTAATAAATTTCTGGATCGACATGCGAATCGATAAGCCGATGTCGCGCAAGGATGTCTTGGGGAAAATTCAGTGGATCGAAGGAGCGAGGCCAAGCCGTCTGGATAACACGCGTAGCTCGTCTGGCCCCTTTTGCCTTGTTAAATAAAATATAAGATCGTGCGACACGCAATGGTACGGACCATTTATTTAGTTTGCTCATTTGTACCGGTCGTACTGCGGTATGCAATTATTAAACGGTTCATCCTCTCTCTGGTCGCCGACTTTGAAACGAGCGCACGCGAATCGCGAGCAACGAAGTGCAACCGGAAACGAGATATCAGAGTGAATTAAGGGATTATTCATAATTTATGATTCATCAAAATTAAATTTTTAATTAATTAAAATTAAATAGAACCTTCTTTTTTTAACATTGAATGGATTGGAAATTAAATTAGACTTGAGATAAACAGTTTTCAAATGACGGTTCTCTCGGTGAGCATAACCACGGTCCTGACAATTCCCATCCCGAGACTTTCAAGTCTGCCGTCTAAGCTTGAGCGTAAATGGTACATATTTATTATCACCATTTATGAAAAAATTTTATAATTTACGGCCTTATAAAAAAGCTCCGGCGAGATACATGCATCGTGCGGATCGACAGCAGTTATGATCACGATGAGATTTTTATGATCCATTATGTGGATAGAATAGTAGTATAATTTGTGACTAAAGAAAAAAATTATTGCGTATATACTTATATTAATTTTAAAACACGATTATAATTATATTATTTATAACATAATATATGATATATTTGTGGATTCTTTCAATATTATGGATTCATGAAAAATATCAGTACGGGAAAAAGCTGTGGGGTTTATATTAAGTTCTTTTTTGTCGCCAACTATTATAATCTCTTAAAAATTAATTAATAAAATATTTTACTAGATCGAATTTTAATAGAATCATTCTTTTGACAAATTAAGAAAGGTTAATGTATAATAATCTCAGAAAAATATCTGCGTTTGAAACAAAAGACAATTGCGGAAATATTAAGGACGACGTAATCACCGTAAATGCATATGAAAAGTGCATCGACATTTACGCGTACAGTGCGTCATACGACTATCGCTCATCACTCATTAATCCAATATACCTTAATCGAGTTAGTCGGGGAAAGCGTTTCAAGGTCGAGATTTATTGCCTCCATCGCAGATGATGGGAATTAAGGCCCGTACACAAACCAATCTGAATGCTCAATGCGAGATACAAGATTAAATCTTTCTTCTCTTGTAAAAAATTTGCTAACACTGCATTTATATTAACAATAAGACAAATCTAAAATTGATAAAATTGGAGTTATTAATAAATATTGACTTTAAAATTGACGTAAAATTTTATTTAAAAAATTTCCAATCTACTCTGTTATAGAACTGTTAATTATTAATGTTAATTATTAGATTCTCCTTTTAATTCTTCTGTTAATTATTAGATTCTCAATTACATTTGATTAGCTTTTATTTATATTAGACGCGTAAAAATGGTTTGTATTGACATGTAAAATATTAGCGATTGTTCAATGCTTTTATTGACGTACAAAGTCCTTGTCAGAAAATACTCAATATATCAAGTACTTTGAAATGACGGAAGCAGAACGCCAAGGATCGCATGCAAGGTTTGTATGCGCCTTACGTGTATTCCTCGCAAAAAAATATCAGCATTCTTCGAGCATTCTCTTCCTGCTTCATCAAGTCTCAATTTTAACGTAGTTTAACGTTTTAATCCAGTTTCCTTTTATAAATGAGTTACAATCCGACTAATTTAAATACTTCCAGAGAAATCTTCTGTATTCATGCGGAAAGAATTTCTTACATTTATTTTTGCAAATGTTTCTTTTCATAAGTAAGAGAACTCCATACAGAAAGAGAACTCAATTTGAGTTTGGACGATGAAATTCAAGGAATTTTATACGCGTCACGCGCGTACATCGAAGAATAACGAGAATCTTGTTTCTCTTCTTCTTCTTTCTTGTGTTTTCCGGGAAGGTTGATGGCTCGGGAATTGAACTTGGAATCTGCAGAAACGGCCTTGAGAGGTCGAGAACTTGTTTTCACACAGGATCGGTTGGTTACATGCCTGTATATTCTTATGTCGCTCGCAAATTTCTTTTCAAAACTTTTTATTTTTATATATTAAGGATATTTTTTTCTAGAAATATTTTGCTTTATGAATGTTTTTTTTAGATTTAATCTCGTTAAAGGCATTTTTTTTCTTTGTAGCTCTGCTTTTTTTCCAATATTATATTGCAATTTTTACAGAATATTACTCGATAGAGGAAAGGATATTTATCTCGTGTCATAATTTGAGATATTACATTGCTTCGATAGCATTTATTACACATTAAGCAAAGAGTTTGGCATTTTAAGAAAATCTCATATGTAAAAAAATATTCAATATTGGGAGATGATTCTGTGTTTTTCCAATTCCACGATTTCGACTATATACGATAACGTATGTCTGTTTTTCATTAAAAATACATAAAGTGTGCAAATATTTTTTTCTTAGCATACGAATATTTGCAGACTGTTGTAGAATAAGACGTGATTCGTACAGATCGGTTTATCTTTTCATAGAAACGATGAGAAATTTGTGACATATCTGTTTTCCTGGAAAGAGCGACATATAAACGTTTTATTGTGTTTACTTTTGTAGTTTGAGAAATGTACATTTTACTGCAACCTTGCAAGTGCATTACGCAGATTAAATGGCGCTTCACGGACTTGGAGTATTCGTCCCGCCTGTGTATGTAATATATATATTATATCGTTGATGTTGTTTCCATCTATGCATTTTTATAAAATTCATACTGGATTTTTATTTAATAGATACAAATCTATTATTGCGTAATTCAGCTTTTTCTCAATTTTTTAAAAATAATTATAACATTGCATTTATTATTTACTAATATGTACATTCTAAATACTTAGATTAAGTCTCTAACATTTTATGCGACACATGAAAAGTTAGAGGATTAAGTGTTTGAAAAATTTAACAAAATTATTTAGAAGCATTTTATCTGAAAAATAAAATACTTTTTTATTATTTTGATAATATATACATATATGTATAAGCTATACGAATTTATTTATATTCCTTCAATTTCCTTCTAATCAAAAAATTTTATCAAATTTTTGAAAATATTTAGACAAAAATATTTTTAATCTGGTAAAATATTAAAATAGAAATGGAAGAATCGATAGTATCATTAACATTTCCTTTTATCATCGATCGAGATCGCTACGCTTTTTCGATGTTTTGATGCGTTCCTTCGCGCGTGCGCGCGATGCATTTGTAAGGTTGTTGCTTGTATCATGGAATGCAGACGGAGAGAGAGTCGCAAAAACCGACATTCTTTTATATCTCGCTCTTCCTTTCTCCGTGTTTATCTTTTTCTAGTCTTTTATCCTGAGAATTCCACCGCGACGCGATGAATTTCACGAGCGTATATTATGGACCGCTTCGTGACTTTCGAAACGGCACATTAAAAAGCTTACGAACTTCATCCATTCATCTGAACTGCATTCATCTGATTTACGCTTATCCGTGTTTATGTTCATCGCATAAAACACAGACAGGGCTTTCCCGTAGCAATATATATTGAAGATAGATTAAAGCTTATTCTTATATTTAGTAAAATTTAGATTGTCTGTATGCAGTGCAAATATAAGGGATATATATATTAAGATATAAATTTGATGAAATTAAAAGGTATATGTATAAAAGAAATTATATTTCTAAATATTAATATTTCAAAAACAATATCTCAATCTTTATTATTTTAAACCCAGATCGGATCTCAACAAGAAAATATTACAAGTTCTTAAATATACTTCTCGAATATTCGTAAAATACTTTAATTAACAAATATTGATTTAAATATTAAGTGATAATTTTGAAGCAAGAATAAAATGTATGACGTCTATCGATTTATCGTATTTATTTGGCACCGCACAACAAGAAATCGACGTTTCTTCAAGCGCATGCTTGGTGACATTCAATTCGATATTCCTCCACTTTTACATTTTTTCCGTTTGCGATAAAGTTTATCAGAGCAGAGCCATGTAAGATAAAAATCTCTTATCGGTCGAAACATTGGCGATTGCACTTAATATTCTGTAGTTTAATGAAACAATAACATGAATGGAAATTTTTTGTATGACTTACGGGCGTTATATTAACGACGGGGAATAGATTTCTTTTCGCAGCAAAGTACACAATCGTATATTATTAAAATATTTTATATAAAATATAAAAAAATAAAGAATAATTTTTGTTCTAGAATAAACAATTCGATTTGGTTTCTCGACTGAATTTTAAATATGCGCGATCCTTTTTCGTCTATTTTCGAATTGTTTTAATCGAGATTATTTGAACATGGTATGATCGATTAATGTCACTACGAGACGATTCACATCTTCTTATGACTGGCTTAAACTGGTTTCATTTAAGGATCGTGTGAGGCGGAGAGATTGTATGGTATTTTGTCTATGACATCTGAGATAACGGCGTAGTTACTGATGGATGGGATATTCCGATGACACCGATAAGAGATATTTTAAATGCATTTCGGTCATTTTCACTTAGTATTGTCTTCCAATGCTATTTCATTAGCAATACGCAGCAGAAAATTGTATATATTAATAATAATATTCGATTTACTCAATATTTTATTTCTCTTTATCGTGTAACAGCAATATATTGCACAAATAGTATTGTGTCGAAAAAAATTATAAGTTTTGCAATTGCAATATCTCTTATCAGTGCTTTTGTCGAATGCTTCCATTGCATGTAAGAATATTGTTTTGATAAACATTGAAAATTTTTCTGCATCTCTTTTTTTTTTTGCTCGAAAAGTGGATATTTATATTTAATATCTTTTTATACGCATTTTTCGTAATGTTTTTTGTAAATAATCGCTTGTTTTTTCAAAAGCTTGTTTTTCGCGTTATTATGTCATGAAAATATTAATACAATTTGTAAGATAAATACAAATATATGCATTATATATTTTATATAGTCTATTCGCGAATCTGTATAAGGAGGGGAGGGGGGGGGGGAGAAGAACATTCAATAATGACGTCAAACATATTACAATAATTTACAGAGATTTTTGCACGCGCCAAATGTGACTTTTCGCTTTTAATATCTCATATATATATAACTTGGAACGGATTATTTATTTTGATTTATATTTATACATCTAAATTATTTTTCTATTAAGAAAAAAATTTTAATAAGCGTATTAGTATTTTTTCTTAATAAAAAGTTGACACGGAATTAAATCGAGAATAAAGATTTTATTATCTGTTTGTCTTTTCTCGAAGTCTTATTCCCGAGGGATTATAAACAATTAATTCGCTTGCTAATGAACATGATTTTTTAGATGTTTACGTTTCTTTGATTATCGATGTCGATTTATCTGTTATTTGTTTTATTCATTGGACAAGGGTTCGCTAATAGACTTAGCAGAAATCAAAGGCCTTCCCGGCTAATCATAAATAATCGAAACTGTTTCTGGACGATATCGACGATCGAAACGCGACCTATACATTGCATTATTTAACTTATGTTAGCTCAAGGACAGCGTCGCGATCTTTCGCGGAAATGCATTTTATATATCCTTCAAATTTTAATCTATCGAGTCCTTGAATGGATGCGTTTACAACCACTTTTACGGCCGCCTTAAATTGCCGTTGGGTCCAATAATTTCTCTCATAAAATTATACAGGTCTACATAGCGATAAAACTGGTGCAATTTAGGAGATAGAACGCCAATTTTTAAACCTATTTTACGTAGCTTATTCATAAAACAAGAGACGAGAACTAAACGAGGAACGAGGATGATTCCTCCCTGCTTTTGTCGGGAAATCGATCGAATTTTAATCGATCTAAATCGAATTGCTTATCAGAGCGAAATATCACACAAGCCACTAATTATTTGCGACACACTAACATAAAAGCCGACGCAATAAAGTGCGCTTAATGTATTAAATACGCTCTCTACATGTGAATTATTTGCGACTTATAACAAAGCTTTTACAGCATTGTCACGAGTCATTTGAGTGTACTTAGCTTCTCCTTCATGATAAACTTTCCAGGTACTGGAAGCACTCCCACTAATGTCAAGGTGTACCCCTTTTGGGAGGATTGCATTATATAATTTGGTAATATAATATATAATTTGTAATTTATTTTATAAATGTGGGATTATACCTATATTGCACACATTTTAACATAAGTAAGTAAATATACAGTTAAAATTAAATATTCGCGCGGATAATAGTATTCGAGAATATAATTAGATTTGCCGAACGTGTTTACAGTTTACACGATAAATCTCGATCGAGTGAATCTCGAGATAAATAATAACACTTTATATAACGTAAGAAAATGAGCACTAAACATCATGTAAAGTAATTTAATTCATTATCGCCGCGACATATTTAAGGCAATATAAAATAAATTTATGCGAAATAATATATTTTTAAAAAATTTTAAATTAATTATTAATTAAGCGATTGATATATTACAATACATTTCATTACGTTAATCCATTTAATTACTTTAATTGACTTTTGATGACAATTTACATCTTATTATGTAAAACTGTGATATATTTTTTGAGAGTTTATTGTATAACATAGTTGACGTAAGAATTCCGGATAAGCTACTTGGTAGCGTCTCGCTATCATTATTGTACAAAATGTATTTACCGTATCGAACCAATAATACTGCCAATTTAAAAAGATTTCTCTGAGAAATATTCAAATAAACTGTGCATAAATCCGGATTTTATATTGTGTATTTATTTGGAATATTAATTCTCGTGTATTACCAAAGTTAAAGTAAAAACTATATAAATAATTTTTTTAATTTAAATCAGCTGCAGTGTGCAACATGTATGGAAAAGAAACATCCTTTTTTTACATTTTATGAAACATTTTTTGCGTTGAATTTACATATGAAATAAACGGCTCGTAAATCTTTTTGAAAAGAAAACTATTTTAATGTCAAATATATCAATGTCTTTTTGATGATAAATTTTTGCGAGCAATGTATTAAGTAGAATAAAGACGAGAGCTCATGTTTTTCGGAAATTTAACTTTGATCGAGGTCGGGAGTTAATAAAACGTGACAGGCGCTTGTTACGCGAAAGCACAGGATGAAAAATATGTTAATCTCCGGTATCACGAGACTGCCGGCTCTCACGTGATCTTATCACATGAGGAGCACAGTGAACAGCGTGAATAATTATTGCTTCGCGATATCGCGATCGAGACGATCACGAGAAACCAGATACGAGCATGGCTTTTATTACGCGCTAAATTATCGCTCGCAAACTCGATCGTGGAGTACTTTTTTGCGCCCAGAATTATACGCTATACGCGGATCATCACACACACACACACACACACACACACACACACACACACACACACACACACACACACACACACACACACACACACACACACACACACACACACACACACACACACACACACACACACACACACACACACACACACACACACACACACACACACACACACACACACACACACACACACACACACACACACACACACACACACACACACACACACACACACACACACACACACACACACACACACACACACACACACACACACACACACACACACACACACACACACACACACACACACACACACACACACACACACACACACACACACACACACACACACACACACACACACACACACACACACACACACACACACACACACACACACACACACACACACACACACACACACACACACACACACACACACACACACACACACACACACACACACACACACACACACACACACACACACACACACACACACACACACACACACACACACACACACACACACACACACACACACACACACACACACACACACACACACACACACACACACACACACACACACACACACACACACACACACACACACACACACACACACACACACACACACACACACACACACACACACACACACACACACACACACACACACACACACACACACACACACACACACACACACACACACACACACACACACACACACACACACACACACACACACACACACACACACACACACACACACACACACACACACACACACACACACACACACACACACACACACACACACACACACACACACACACACACACACACACACACACACACACACACACACACACACACACACACACACACACACACACACACACACACACACACACACACACACACACACACACACACACACACACACACACACACACACACACACACACACACACACACACACACACACACACACACACACACACACACACACACACACACACACACACACACACACACACACACACACACACACACACACACACACACACACACACACACACACACACACACACACACACACACACACACACACACACACACACACACACACACACACACACACACACACACACACACACACACACACACACACACACACACACACACACACACACACACACACACACACACACACACACACACACACACACACACACACACACACACACACACACACACACACACACACACACACACACACACACACACACACACACACACACACACACACACACACACACACACACACACACACACACACACACACACACACACACACACACACACACACACACACACACACACACACACACACACACACACACACACACACACACACACACACACACACACACACACACACACACACACACACACACACACACACACACACACACACACACACACACACACACACACACACACACACACACACACACACACACACACACACACACACACACACACACACACACACACACACACACACACACACACACACACACACACACACACACACACACACACACACACACACACACACACACACACACACACACACACACACACACACACACACACACACACACACACACACACACACACACACACACACACACACACACACACACACACACACACACACACACACACACACACACACACACACACACACACACACACACACACACACACACACACACACACACACACACACACACACACACACACACACACACACACACACACACACACACACACACACACACACACACACACACACACACACACACACACACACACACACACACACACACACACACACACACACACACACACACACACACACACACACACACACACACACACACACACACACACACACACACACACACACACACACACACACACACACACACACACACACACACACACACACACACACACACACACACACACACACACACACACACACACACACACACACACACACACACACACACACACACACACACACAACCGCGAAGATAATTAGAATACTAATTGCGAGTGCGTATACGTGATCTATGTAGCTATTGCAATAATGAATTATTCGATAATAAAAGTATACGTTACTTTATATATTATAGTTTTATGGCGACACCATGTGTCGACGATACCAATGAGAGATATTGTAACTGCATTTTTGGAATTTTCAATATAAATTATGATTATTTTCTAATGCTATTTCATCAAAAATAGTATATCTAAAAAAATATTACAATTCTGTGCAATTCCGTGTTGAATATTATTATATTTTATTTGTATCTTTTGTAATTTATAAACCAATAACTTTTTCAAGAGAAAAAATTATTATACAAATAATTGTGAAAAGTTACAATTTTTTGCAGTTACGATATATTTTATCGGCGATATTAATAAAAATAATTGAAAATCAATACTCTTAATAAAAAGAGAAACTCTACTCTTATAAACAAATTTGATAAAACTTTTAATTGATGTTTGTGAAAGAGTCATACGGAGTCATAAAAAATTTGATAATATTAAATAATTATACTTAACGAAATGACAACGTTATCTTTACAAGTGTCGCAATTATTTAACGCACTATAAAATTGTGGATTTATGATCCAAAAACATGGCCAATGTTTCATTCAAATATATGAATTATTTTCTCATTAAATTATAGCTTACATTTGTAATTTTTGTAATCTATTAAATTTCTCCTTCAGATTAATCGCAGTGAAACAAATATAAATTCCGCATGTTTGCGATGTCGTCATTCAATTATTAATTACGTCACGTTTGCGTTAATCGATTGTAAAAAATCGCTGATGTTCTTAGCTGCTTTATAATGATGTCATTATGCGATGTCCATGACGTCGTTCCGGACTTACTGACCAGTGACAAGTGCAATATCGATCGGGAGTATATTATTATTATACCTTGAGCATCTCTCATAAAGAACTATAGTATAGTTTTTGCATGATAGGGATTAATAAAGGAGTGGGAAGTGGTTTGTGCTTTAATGTTCACTACGGGAAAATTAGAGATCATCGTTGAAAAGTTTGTGTAATTAAAAAAAAAAAAAAAAAAAAAAAAAAAATAAGAGCATGATGACTCGCGGGATGCCTCGTGCGTTCGCAAATAGATTGCGACGCGAAAAAAATGTGCGAGTGTCGGCACGTGTTTCCACGTGTAGGTTGCTTGAATGCTTAGCACGCGACAGTCTACTTCTACTTCATCGTTGTAATACATCCACACAAGCGCACACGCTCGAACGGACATTGAATAGCACTCTTTGCACGTGTCTTGCCAATTCATCGGCCACCTACAGATTGTGTGTTGGTGTACTCCGCCCACTCGTAAGATTTTGTAAATAATAGTTACACCACGTGTAACTATTATTTACAGCTGCGGAGAAAGCTCGAGTCTTACGCCAAACTGATAAAATGGACTGTGCAAGATTAATGTATTAACGGGTATTGAAGCGTCGAGAAATATTGTATATCAGTTTTCGGCGACATTGTTACCGCAAGGTTCTGATATCATTATTTAAGCAGATGCATTATCGCGAGTTTATCATGTATATATCCGTTGATATGGTTCGATTGTACTTTATTGTTAAAGGAACAAATTTCTTCTATTAGCGTTTGATTAATTGCTCAATTTTTTTCTCATTTTGAAAGTTGAACTATGGAAATATTTAACGTATAAAGTATTCATCAAACTGCTTTCTTTCACAGCTGTGATATTTTTTTCATAGACGAAAGCTACAGCATAATTTTGTCGCGAATTATCGATCTTATTTAAAGTGAGCTTATAAAGTCCATTACAGTCAATCAAAATTTTACGAGAAGCTATTTCCTCTCCGATGCTCTTTACACGCCCTTTACATTCATAATCAGATAAAAAGCGTCGGAAATCATTGACAAAGTCTACTGGCTTACAGACCCGGAATTTACCTGGAAAGTGAATATTCTTAACGTTTTACCTTATAACGGACTTTTAACCTTTTCCACGGTATATCATTATGCACTGCTCAAAGCCTCGTGACCTCGACGCACGTACGCGTATCATTCAACCTATTAAACATAGGGAAAGTGAGAAAAAATTCCACAAATCGTAGGAGGAAAGTCAATTTTTTTTCTTCGACATGTTCTTTCAATCTTTTAACATGAACATCGTTATATCCGGTGTGCATCGGTAGTTAATTAACTCGGGTAGTCATTAACTCGCTCGGTAAATTAGCTGCGGATCACGTGACGGATACGCCGATGGAAAAGCGAGTACGATTATCTTGGATGGAACATCATGGAAGGGGAATGTTAGTGTCATTTGTGACGAAACGACCTCGTATTTGAAGTAAAACGTTAGTAATATTATGCATATATATGTATATAGTATATATAGTAATTTTGCATGATACGTTCGAGCTTTAAGGCCGCAGTCACATGTTCATGGTTTTGACGTATTTGACACGCGGGGCAAATTACAAGATTGACAATTATCGTAAGTTATCGACAAACACGTTCGATAAAGTCCGACAAATTGTATAGTGAGATATAGATCATTGATATCTACGCTTTTTGCGTCATCCGATTGTGATCCAATAACATTCCGGATCCGTACATCGACATTCGCGAGATCGTAGCTTTTGTAATTTATCGGCGCAATGTCGTAGATAACTGAAAGAAACCGAAATTTATTACGCAAAACACATCTGGCCACTTATTTATATATTTACGTAAGAAATGGAAATTAATATGTGTTTGTTAATTAATTTTCTATCAATCTCTCTTTAACGGGAATTTTAGCGGAAGTAATTAGGAGGGGGGAGTTATATTTAACATTAAAAATTAAATTATATTATTTCCAATTTTTAGAGAGTAAATAACAATCCTATTTTATTTAATAAGTGAGTATGTGCATGTAGAGATATAAATCATAATCGCGATATATCGTTGCGATAATATTGCCAAAGATTGTTATCAAGTAATAGACGTAAAATCTGCTACTTGTAAATTGTACTTATATTTTTTATTTACCAGACAGTTTAATACTCTCACCATGAATATATTATTTTATAACATATTGTTCAGCTACATCCCGACGCTTTCTAAACATTTGAAAATGTCAAACTATGTTGCAAAGGTGAGAGTCGTCTGTGCGAGAGATCGAACGCTTCTCTTCGTTCCATTCCTATCGTTCTTATATTTTGCGTTCCATCTCCGAAAATCTTCGAGGGGTGTTTCGGCATATTTTTCCTTTCATTTCACAAATCGATTCAGCCTTATCCTTTGAGATCTTATCCTTTGAGAAAGTCGCTGTTGCAGCGTGAGAACTGTCATGCAAAATCGTTCTCGGCAGAAAATCGATAACTCGATATTCGTTCGATGAATTTTGAAGATCATCGAGTTGGAACACCATGCGCGTCGACAGGGATAAAAAATAATACATGTTCGACTCTTCTCGATAGCTCCATTCTCGTGAATGGCGTTCGGATTTCTTGCGATCTATTCCCTTTCCCGACTTTCCTACATAGGAGGTACTACAATTCCCAATATCCATTTTAATGTCATATTGTCCGGGACGAATTTAAAAAGTTCACGTTATTTAGAAAAATGAAATTTTAAATAGATTTCTTGCAATTTATTTTTTTTACGACTTTTTTACATAGAATGTGCTACAATTTCCAATATCTATTTCAATAATATATTTTTCAAAATAAATTTGAGGCAATTTCCATCTCATTAGAAAATATAAAATATTAGATAAGATATCATAATGATATTTTCAACTAATTAAAACTTTTTCTAATAATAATAATAATAATAATAATATAAGCTTCTATCATTAAAACTTTCTAATATATATATATTTCCTTTCTCGATTTTTCTACGTAGGAGGTACTACAATTCCCAATATCCATTTTAATGTCAATTGTCCGGGACGAATTCAAAAAGTTCACGTTATTTGGAAAAATGAAATTTTAAATAGATTTCTTGCAATTTATTTTTTTTTACGACTTTTTTACATAGAATGTGCTACAATTTCCAATATCTATTTCAATGATATATTTTTCAAAACAAACTTGAGGAAATTTTTACATCATTCGAAAATATAAAATATCAGACAAGGTATCATAATCATATTTTCAACTAATTAAGACTTTCTAATATAAGTTTCTATTACATTAGAATTTTTTAATATATTAATTTTTTCAAGCTTTTAATAATACTCCCCAATGTTTCAAAAAAAAAAGTCGGCATCAATTTTCCAAATCATATACATATGTCAAAGACCAATTCGCTGCACGAGCGAGCGCATACTGCGCCGCATCGGCAATCGGCAGAAGCAGAATGCAGAATTCGTGTCGCGCTTTCCCCACTCTTGGAACATCTCCCCACCATCGTTCAACCTATACCATACTGATATAAGGACCCCGCCCGGCCGTGGGGTTTCAGTCTGATTCGTGACGCTGCTAAGAGTGGTTGTTCCGACGTTTTACTTGCGAACATCTCGTTCGATTTCCGTTCGTTGTGACCGTTATTAGGACGCGCCAAGGAATTGCAAACAACATCTGACGCCTACAATATTCAGTGCCACAGCTGTTCGCTAACACGAGATCTCATTTTTCCTCAACGATTCGACTAAGAGAGAGAGAGAGAGAGAGAGAGAGAGAGAGAGAGATAGACAGACAAGTAAGTCGTATGTACATTCATTTATTGCGTCTCCCTTTGCAGTTGTGCGAGTGAGAGGGAACGACAGTGAGAATGATGTATCGACGAGAGACTTGGGGCGCGAGATTCCTGCGTGAGTTAGGGGCGACCACCGACGCGCGCTGCCTTTAGATAGACGGTTCCCTTTGATGTACGGGCGGAATGGAAAAATACCCGGAGCAAAATCCGTACGAATTAAATTAGGACGAAGATCGTACGCGTTTTCTCGTTTTATATCGCGAATCGATTTTTCACGGATGTATTTTTCCGCAAAAAGATCTCGTAAAACTAGATTCTTGTTTTCTGTTTTTTTGTTTTTTTTTTTTTTTTTGCAATTTTTGTTACCTTAAAGCGAATATTAATTATGTCACCGAAATAAGATCTATGTATTTGTTTATACTTTATTAATTTTTTATTTTTCAAACGCTTTATTGTCGGAGAGAAGGTTGAAAGATGCTAGTCTCGTATACAAAAATATGCAATTATTATAACAGATTTAGCTTTTATTGTTTACTTTCTTATTAATATGTAATATTTTGTATCTCTTTCATAGCAGACGAGAGCCTCATTCTATGCGTAGCAGAAGCTGCGTAATTCCGTTCTTTTGATACATCCGCGATGACTCTCGGAGAGACGCTTTCACCACGATTTCGTTCCGAGAAAGCTAACAAGGGAGAGAGAAAGAAAGATAGCTCTCTTTTTATGTCGCAAGATCGAATTACGCAGTAAAAACGATGGTACACGTTGTATACATCCGTATGTGGGCGCCAGTTGTAGTCAGGAAAGAATGACATGACAGGAAAAGGGGAATAGTTGACGAGTTTTAAAGTAACAACGTTACTACAATAAATTCGAATGACACAATGCTTACACGAACGTTCACCATAAATCTTGTCCGGTGCCATAAATGGCAATGCAATTTACGTTTATTGTCAGCCGTCGAAATAAGATTTCGTTAATAGCTCGAAGGCTTGAACCAATCCTTAAATAGATAGACGTTAGGTAGAACGAGAGAAGAAAGAGAAATATGTGTATCTAATTTTTTACTTTCATACACAATATTTAGTTTTTGAAAAGATTTCAAGATTTTCACGCCATTTGTAAAATAATAATTTTTAACGAAACAGGGAATAATGCACTGTTGCAATTTAAATAACAGTTGTAACAGTTGCCTTCTTTTCACGTGTCAAAATTATAGCACGCGATATTATCGTTTGTCATTGAAAGCTTGCCAAAGCGGAGAATTAAATAATCGGATAATAACCGGTGGCCGAAGGACGACAATCTCCGGAGAGGTAGCTTTATTTCCCGCCTAATGGTTTGCGATAAGCACGAGGATTTTTTTCTCGCTCCTCTTCGTAGTCGTCGTTGCGACGAACGAACGAACGACCGACCGAATGAACGCGAGCTTGTGGAAGAGAATCAATACTCTTGCGTGCGAGACGAGCGGGTTCTTCGTTCGGCGCCCAACTGGCGGCCATCGACCGGAAGATTGCATCGCGGAAGTGCATTTTGCACGCTTTGTCGACATAGTGGAAAATTCTGATGAAAACTTCCGCTCGATTATTATAGCGAAAACACAAATTACATCTTTTGTATAATTAAGAGGCGCGATTAAATCTTTTAAAGTTAAATGTTCAAAGCGTATAGAGATACGTAACGTAAAAGTAAAATCTTAGGAAATGATAAATAATTTTTTTATTTAATTAAATTGAAATAAAATTATCTGTAAAAAAAAACAAATATGCTGTTCTTGATACATCTTGTGTAACTATACATATATACTTGAGATGAGAATTAATCGGATTTATCGAAACGTACACGTGAGAGGATCGCATTGACCCTATTTCATTCGAGAATCAATCGAAAGAGACCGTCGGTGACTCGTCGGCTGGCAAACATCGCAAACGTAACTTTAAGTAGGTATACCACTTTCAAAACACAAATGGCGCAGTTATCGGCTACGAATGCAACGAGGTCAGTCCTTCTTGTCGTCAGCTTCTCTCGTCGCGAATGTAAGAAGCGACATCGGGGAACCCGTTATGCCATTGGCATGGCCGCAAATGTCCGAAGGCGGAATTTTAATTTCTCAATCCTGTTAACGCTTCGCGACATTTCAGCGTTCTGCTGCAATTGCACGGCTGCTTTCTATTTATCGATATGCGATATGCATCGTCGTTTATTGTACGAGTAGCGTATATTACGTGAAAAACGGTTTATTCATCCAACAGAATTAATCTTCAATAAACTATCGAATTTTATATCGAGTTTATTAAACATCGATAACTGCGTGACTTTTTTTAATTTCACGAATTAATAATTATTTTTTATTTCACCAATATTTACTACTATTATTTAAATTATTTTTGTGCGACTCTGTAACTCTCTTCTGGGGGAACCTTCCCTTTTACTGATCGGTCTTGAGCAAAACCGCAAGCTGGTTTCGCACTTTCGCATGGAAGCCTCCTTCCAGCCGACCTGATTCCATCCCGGCGCGACCTAACGCGCATCCGTCGTCGTATATGTGTATGCAAGTGTGTGTGGGTGTTATCCAGAATAGCCCGGTGTCGATCGATATCCCGATACGCCCCCGCGCCGCTTCATCCGTACAGCTGCAGCAGCGTACCTCTCGTGGGTTGTTGGCCTGATTTCCACCCTACGGAAGGGCGATGGGAAGCTGCAATTCACGCTGCCCTCTCGCCGCCAACGGTGGAAACCCCAATACCGAAAATTATTTTGTAAACATTGAGGGAAAATCCGGATATTGGAATTTATTTTATTTTATTTTTTAAATTTTTCTCTCCCTCCCTAATCTCTTCTGGCATTTAGAGACCGATATTTAGTGAAAAAGATTAGCCAATATATTGGAGGGAATCTAAAATATATTTCAGTGTCACGCATAAAATTTACGTTCTCAATTTAATCTTTTTGAGAAAATGCATTTTTAGTTTAAAAAAAAAAAATAATACATTTAGCGACTCTTTAGCGTTCCGCGAATGCGAATCGCGAGCCACTTGCATTTCATCGTCTCTATTCCCGTCGAATCTAAATGGAACGAAAATATCCTTGTGTGGACGGGTAGCCTTTTCTCGGGCCGGTTGCCAAACGATTCGCGGACTGGTTTCACATGCCGGAGCAGGTCGGATATGTCTCGAGCTAATCTTAGGATTTAATTGTTCGCGAGAGAGAATAGACTCGCGGCTAAGAGAGCTCGCCTTTAAGGGAATCGTATCGTGCAACGTGAAACTGCGAGATTCATTTAAAGCTACAAGAAGATTAAAAGCTAAAGAAAGGAGAAAATTACCATTGGATAATTTTGATACGCGAAATTTGAAGTAATTGTACATTAATTTTGAATAATTGCATTCGTCAAATAATTAAACAAGTTAATTAGAGCAGGCAGAAATATTTTTGTAATTTTCAGAATAAATTAATTATTTTTTCATTTCTTTTACCTTAATTCTTTTGAATAATTTGTTTTTTTAAGAATACACATGAGTTACAGCATTCTAATTCAAACGCAATTATTAACGGAAGGATATGACCAATTAGCCCCAAGTTTTTGAAGATGACTCATTAAATGGAAAAGTCCGTAGATAGAAATTTGTTTCTCGCTAATGCGTTCGTAATTATTAGTTTGTACTAAATATTGGAAAATTGGCACTTTTTACGGAAGTACTTAGCGTTAACTGAACGAGAATCTCTCATTTTCCAAAGTCATTAATGTAGACATTAGTAAAGTAACATAAACACGGATGTTGTTGGTTGATAATAGTGTATCAGTTACATATGCAATTGAAAATTGCTGATCTCTTGCATCTTTCATAAAAAATTATCCTATAATTTTTACATTCAATGTGTGAGTTTTTCTTGTGATTTATGTAAAATCATATTTCTTAGCTTGTTCAAAACATGCTTTCCACGCATACATTTATGCTCCTAGAAATTCTTTCTAATTATTTCAAGATTAACAATTCTCTGGAAATAATCCTTTGTTTTGTTTCAAAGTGATTAAATCCGAATCGATCTTTCTCAAAGAATTCTATGAAATATAATATGATGGCTTTAGCACATTTTGTATTTTCTCAAAGAACGGTCATCGATCACAGCTTTGCAAATGTTATCGTAAACCGATATATGCGTCTGGTCTTTTCTATGCGAGAAGGGACGTTATAAATAATCTCCGAGACCAACGTCACATAACATCGTGGAATTGACGTTATCTGTGTCGTCGCGGTTATGGCGTCATTCATCTCGCGAGCGTAATCCTTCGTCACGAAAAATCTGCTTCATAATTCAAGCTACGTCGTCGTAAAAGATAGAATGAATACGAAATGATTTATACCCGCGGCGCTATATTGGACTTACATGAGGTGATTTGGCCGAGAAAATATGCAGAGAGAAAGGCAAAGAATTTTTGGAGAATCTTCTGTCTCATATCTTGTAACATTTTCTCTCTCTAATGTCATCGATATTTATTTTAAATAGTCTACTGAATAATTTATTTGCGACAATTGCAAACTTGATAGGGTCTGCTGTGACGCACAATAACATTTGCGAAAATAATGTTTGTTGCTGGAAGCTATCAAATCTTATCCGATAATAACATTCGATCCGCTTATAGGATTATTCCAAGAATAGTGCTTGCAAATGCGAAAAGAATTAGATTGCATATATACATTCATACGTATCAACGAATCGGAAGTGGCATTGATATAATCCGGTTATTTATAGTTTGCAATGTCTATAGTTGTAGCCTATAGTTCTATTTTTGTAATGAAGTATCATTAATATCTCACGGTGCGTCGCGAACGGCCGGCGAGGATCTCGCTTTATTGTTTATGTTTATGTTATTCTTTGTATTCGGTATCAGTTTTCATTCGCGTTCTTTTTATCACCTGCTCTTCTCCGCGAAAATTCGAGAAACTGGATGATTTTTTCGCAAAAGGGATAGCTTTTTTTATTTTATTTCCTTTTTCATTGAAATAATTTACAAACTTTCTGGAATTAAAAAGATCGATTATATTTGTTATTTTTTGTAATTAATATATTGTTTTCTAATTAATAAAGTATAATTATAATAAATTGTGCGATCTTGGCATTTTTGAAAATGATATTCTGAGAATGAAGAGTCATAGATTTATTTTCGAAATTCTTGATGTTGCTCGCTAACGTAATCACACACATTACTTGCGTCTACTTAATTTACTGACTCACTGTCATCAGACATGCTCAACATGACATTATGTAGTTGTGACATGTACCATAATTCTCATACACGAGATACGCGACGACTACGCATTAGTTGCCAAAATTATCAAGTACCGGAAAGAGATAGCGGTTCTTAATCTTTCCGGAATTTTTTCTTTATCCGCCACATTGGCTATTTTTTCGAGATAAATTTCAAAACAAATTCTAAATAAAAACATTCGTTAATATCTTTAAATATTTTTAATATATGATATTTATTAATAATTTATATCTCTGTATATTAGATAAGATGTTGGGTGCTTCGATAATAAATATATTATTGGCGTAACTCTCCATAATTGCAAAATGCGTTTTACTCGAGTCCTCGTGCGTAACATATAAACAAGATACCGAGAGATTATACTTTTTATAGGACATTGCGGTCAGGCGACCATAATTTTATTCAATGAGGAAAACGATAATAATTTGCTCGAGATTGGTTACCACGTAGCCGACGACGCGCGAAGAAAAAGAAATGTGGTCACATAATAGTTAATATGTACAATTGTGCAACGGATGCGCAAAAGACGTACGCAAACATAATCTAAGAAACGAAAACATTTCCGGTAAGGATAAATCTTTGACGTATATTTTATACGCGATGCTAACAAAGTGTCATCCACGTTAAGCCCACAAGATTCGCTCATAGAAAAATTCGCGAAATAATGTACAATTTCAAGAAGAACTCTGCTCGTGGGCGTGTTCTCGTACCATGTCGTACGAGCGTGTCGCACGATAAACTTTTATCAGTGCGACTTGCAATTTGGCATATTATCCTGCCCGTGTTATCGGCGTTTCAGTCCGCTCAATTCACTTTCATTGGATCGTTGTTATTAAAACATCGTCTCGAGGGTTTAGTTTGCATTCTTGCGCGCCGACTCAAGCCGATATATATCGATTACTACATCTCGAGGAATGTCGGGAATTCGCGCGGTCGCGCGGGGTGACTGGTTTTATCAACGATTACGCTATCGCGGTTAAACGAGAACCCGAGGCGCGTGCACGCATACGTAACGCGCAGTTCCATGGTCCCCTGAAGGTTTAATAAATGCAAATGCAAATCGATCGGTTCGGTGCGACGTAGTACTAGGTGGTGACAACGCGAGATATCGATCCTACGCTGTGTGTACACTTTTAATACGGCCTGCAACGAAACACGAATCGTATAATATTTGCGAATAATCAAATCTCTCGTTTGTTCGCGATTAATTCATTCTCGTGGAATCGCGAAACTAACTCGACACACGTTTTCTTTTTCGAACGCAAAGTACACATATTTTACGTATTTACTAAAAAATCGTCAAATAATATGACGGATTTTAAGAATGTCGATGATAAGGAAGTTTGTTTGAAATATCTTGTATTTATATTTGTTCTCTTCGCTTACGCGCGTTTAAATCAATAATATCTGGAGAAATGTGTCTATATAGATCTATAGGTCTTTATTGTATAATTTATGACAGCGATGTTATTTATTTCTACTGTGTATCAGACGGAGATTGTCGAAAGAATTCCTTATCTGACGCCGTTTCATGCTCGGACCATTTTCATTTCTAGCGATATATCCGTGTCTCTGACACGTGTCAGCCACAGAAAATCCTTGACTCTCTCTTCACTATGATTGCAAGGCTATCGACGATTTTAAAATGATTCACGATTTTGTAACAAATCTCCGGCTAATTTATCGAACCAGATGTTTCCTCGATTATATCTGTCGTTTTTCATCATACGATCGACATTTTATCTCTTGTATTTACACTCTCTACCATGTAAATTAATCTTATTTGATAAAAACAAGGATTGAGAGAAAAATAAAACAAGTCATAGAGCATTATTTTCCCGCGTTGATTTTGTAGGCAAGATTCCTGTTAGATATCGATCAAGCAGAAAATTGGTGAAACGAACAATAGGTGAAAAAATGCAAAGTCGTTCTTTCGTCCCGTGATTACGCAACTTATGATGGAAACCGAATTGCTTTATCAATATCATCGACACAGACCACGTATATCCGTCTTGTTGACTATGCTTTCTCGTAGAAAGTAAAAGCACGCCGGGGTTTCGTGCCAAGGTGAGATCGTGGTGAAATCTACTCTTGCAGTATGTCCTTCGTTCGTTATCGTTATACATACTTATGTTAAGCGTGTGATGTTAAGCGCACACACGCAGGGGATATGGTACCTTAATAAATCACTAAAACATAAGCAGTTGATTTTCTATAATACAAGAACGTTATACACAATAATTTTTATACACGGTGTTAAAACTAATTCTAGATTTATCTAACACGAACAATCGAAGATTTTTGTTGAATTAAATCTCGGTAAAATTGATAGATATTTTATTATGATTTTACAAAAATGGTTCTGTAAAATCGTAATAAAAACTTTTACATAGCCACATGTACGATATACCCTCGGAATCTAAATATAATATCTTGAAATATGAAAGGCTTATATATGTGTGGAATATTAGCTATTAACCTTGGCCTTTGTCATCATAATACCGATTCTAATCAAACTTCTAAGGCAAATTTTTGCAAAACTTTTCGTGTATGCATAACTACACCTGATTATACCGTGTCCGGTGCATATGTCGATACTTTAAGAATGCTCGTTATCACACTATTAGCTTCTGGGGATTTCCAGAGAACAGTTATTTTCGCTTACGACATCGAGAAATCCTCGGAATATCCTTTCGAACAGAATAAACTCTTAATTCGCTGAAAATTTTTCACTTTTAACAAAACTTCAAACTTATTATTAGTAATTATCGATATCTTTGGTAAGAAAAGATTGTTTCTTATAATATTTTAAAGAATCATTATCGCTCCCGATTTTGTAAGAACGATGGTGCGACTGAAAATGACTGTGACTATAAATATTTTTCTCATTTATGTTTCAGTACCCACTTATCAGTGCAACATGTCGGTTACTTCCGTGCAGCCAGCCACAACCGAGAGCCTCTCCCGCCACGGGTTAGTAAATTTAATTCTTTCACGGACAACCGCGACTTATAATTGCAAATGTCTGTCCGACACATGTTCGTTTCCCTCCAATGGTTTTTCTGCTATGGAATGCGTCGATTTTAGGCAAATTTTTCCGTCGCAGAAAAAACAATAGCTTATTCATATGAATCTTATCTCGCCACATTGGAATATTCCGACCTTTGCCTGCCCGAATATTTCTTTTCCCGATATGAAATATGATTTTACTTTCTATACGAGATAAAAACAAAACAGCTGCATTTTAAATTAAATATTCATTCAAGTGTACGACTTGTTATTTTTTTAACCTTATCTTCTATTAAATGTATAAAAACATATGGAAAACATATGGAAATAATGTTTAATGATTAGCATAAATGTATCCTTACGATTAAGAACTAGAAGCTTCGACCGCGCTTACATAATCGTATCGTCGTTTTGCAATTCCGCGGTTAATTAATGCTAAATACAAACGGAGCAATCTTAAATGCGAAACGTAATAAAGAGGCAAGGTTTGCACGTTAGTCGAACCAGTGATTGCAACGTTTCCGTCAAAATGTGCAACGCGTAACTCGACTTCCTACGTAACGCATTGCATGCGCGTTTTACAAAGGCGGAAACACCAATCAAGAAACGTTAGACATTATACGTTGTCGAATCGAGAGAGTATTATTCAACATCAAGATTAGAAAAAAAAAAATACGTTTAATTTTTTTTTTTTTTTTTTTAGAAAAGTTGATTAAATTTCTCGCGTAAACAAAATTTTTTTTTTCTATCGCGGTTTAATTATTTTTTAATTTCATATTCCACATCGGTATCTGTGTGAAAATGAATCTTTATGTGTGTACAAAATATCAATTATCAGTCGATCACATATTCAGACACGCCAGCTTCGATTTAAAATACATATTATCCCGTGAAATCTTTATTATGTTTTAATTATTCACTTCAGCATCTCATTATATTTAATTCGGCAAGACAGAATTATTACGATGAAAAAATTTATAATTGCTCATCTGGCGTAATACCATCACCTGACAATCTCGCTGTTTTACGATTTATTATCATTTACGAAGCTTCGTTCTCGGCCTTTGTTCTCTCGTATATTTGCGTGACTGCGTCGAACGCGGCACGAATACGCGCAATACTGGCTTATTGCACGTGCGTTCACGTAGTCATCACGTGAAAGAAACGTTTTTCTTCCTGATTATCATATGCGCACGCTCGTTCGAATTAATCTATGGGCAATTTTTTTCTTCGACCGGCAGGTTCAAGGTAGTTTGTTCTCGTATTATTTTCTCATTTCGACAAATCATAGATCTCGAAATAGCTAAATGTGTCTCGCAAACATCTAAAGTCGTCGGACTTTTGCCCTTTCTCCTCTCGCCATAATATCGTTCCATATGCCGCGTTTTTTTTTTTAAATAATATATGGTCTGTGCTCGAAAGATATACATACAGAGTCCTCGGTAAGATTGAGGTCAGTGTTCTGTAACGGAAGTTTTTTGCGACCGATCTAATTATAATGTATGATTAGAGTTTACTAAGTGCTTTACCGAATTAAATAAATCGAATTTAAAAACAGAAATAGAACGGTAGTATTATTAAACGCAAAAAAAAATTAAGTAAGATTGTTGAATTTTCTATGGAAACTCTAAAACTAATCGATTTATTGATAATAATGATATAATTTTTACCACGATACATATAGTCATAAAAAGTCAGAAAGAAAATAATTTTGGAAAGATTAAGTTTGAATTAAATATGAATTTTAAATTGAACGTGTAATTCACGTGGATTTTTTTTTTCGTCGATTTACAGGAGCAACATCTCGTTATCCTGTCATAGCTTGTGCGGCAGCTTGGACGATAGCCTGCTGCAAGAGCCGCATCAATACCACGACAAAATCCTTACGATCGAGGAATTGCGCGCCCAGTTGAACTCCTGCTTTACGTAAGTCTCACGATTGATTTTTGCTCTTCGTTCGTTTTGCAATATATAAATCAACGGCGTAGTTACATCCGCGCGGGGAATTCTATGATAGACTGTGGGAGAATTAATCAGGCATTACGCAACGTAATTGAGTGACGTTACTGTCTAGTCAATGGAATCCGGTATGATCCAGAGTACAATAATTTCAATTCGTCGTAGTGACGCAATTATGTTCAATTTCTAACTCGAGATAAAAAATATTTTTCTAATGTAAATATTTGTGAATTCCACGAAAAATCAAAGAAAGCGTTAAAATCAATTTTTTTTCCAATTGTTGTGAAACTTTTGGCATAGATGTAATATAATATTTGGAGAACGAAAATCTTGTTAATTCTATTAGGCTGTGTTATCGGTCACGGAAACGAGGCTATAATAGGTATATCTAGTTTATCTGGTGACAGTTGACACAATTATTCGGTGGATCGATACCCTACATTTTCGGTATGTGCAATCTAAATGCACGATGATAACATGCAATATTTTCGCGAAATATTTTCATCGCAATTCAATTAATTAAGAATGTTTAATTTCCTAAAAGATATCTCTTTATTCAGAGTAGAAAACCGCTCTTATTCTCTTTCTCTCTCTTGAGTTTTAGGAAATGCAATAAATTCTTAATTCTATATATTTATTTATTGATCAATACGTAATTTTCTTATCTCATAAAAATTTGGCATTATATATTATATATTGAGAATCTGTAAGATATTTTTTCCCAACGATACAGTTCTTCGCGATGCAAGTCACCGTTTGCGCGAGAAGAACTCGTGATTCTTGTACAAAGCGCAGTCGCGCGTGTCGCATCTGACAACTTGTACATTCACGACGATTATCTTATTCTCTGTGCAGATGCGGAGTGTCGTGGAGCGAGGAACATGTCTCCCTGGACTGCAGCGAGTGCGGCGGTTATTCCTTACAACGGCCGTGTCCGCT
This sequence comes from Formica exsecta, assembly GCF_003651465.1. Taxonomy (NCBI): domain Eukaryota; kingdom Metazoa; phylum Arthropoda; class Insecta; order Hymenoptera; family Formicidae; genus Formica; species Formica exsecta. The sequence goes on along the minus strand of NW_021851429.1, from coordinate 274,364 downwards.
CTGCGACGGACGTTGTCATACCGCGTGGAAGCGCGACCTCACCATGGTAAGTGTCCTCTCTATGATCCTCCTTCCCCCAAGAATAAATAAAATAAGTGGTTTCAACACCGTGTTCGATACATTTACCGTTAACCTTTGATCAACGCGATACTCTTTACATCGATTCCCTTTCATTAAATCGTTGATTAAATAAATTATTACCTATCATCATCATTCATTATTTATTATTTTGTTAACTTTTTCGCGATCATGACGTCTATTGTGAAGGACATACACATTTTTTTTTTTTATAAAAGTCGGGATTATATAATATTTCCTTTTTTTTTTGGCTACATGTGCATTAGTCATAAAAAAATATATATATGTGTATAATAAAAAATATATATATATATGTATGTATTCTCATTACAGTCCCATGCGAGTGGCAAGGCGAGATGGATCGGCGAATGCGGACTGAGCTGCGGACCTTCCTTGGAAGAGTCGTTGGTGCCCGCGTTTGAGAAACTACGGGCCACCTCGTGAACGGCGCCGGTTCAAGCACCGCCAACCATGCACAAGACTTAATCCATCACCATCCATCTAGCGTCACCCATCACCATTGTGTGCGAGATTCAAGAGAAAAAGAGAGAAAGAATGTGTGAATGTGGACCGCGGATGATGCGTTATGTTCCTGCGGAGGGCGGCTGACAAGGAGGAAAGAATTAAAGGAGGTCTGTTCCGGACTCCCGCGGCTTTTCCCGAGATACAAAGTCGGATCCAGCTGGTCCCTCGATATCGGAGACTAACGTCGTCATTATCATCGTCGGAAGTACAAAGCTACACGTCCACCAAGGATTTCTACGATGTACCGGAAGATAACTACATTGTAACAAATTGGTTCGAACTGCTCGTTATTGAGAATGGACTTCTCTTTCGGAGGATTTACACTAATTCAATTTTTTTAAATAAAAAATTCAAAATTGGAAGATAGGTAATTTGCAATTTTGCTTAAAAAAATGTTAAATTTTTCTGCTCAAAAACGCAGCACATTCACGAAGCAGATCCTTTGAATTTTTGTCAGATTATAGATTCTGTCGCGACAATTCGATAGAGACGTGTAGCATTGACTAAGAATGATTAGGTATGAATTGTACGAAACACATTTGGATAATTCCATTTCCGAGTGAATCTCGATTTATCTGACGATTTGTATATAACGTTCGAGATGTAAACTTCACGGTAAGAGAATAATTTTTTAAATTTACGTAGATACGAACAAAGCATGTTATAATCGAAACATATAGCTCGCTATTTTGAGAGTTATACGATTCAATGTCCTCGAGTGAATTAATTTTAACTATGCTGGTTTTGAAATATCGATTTTATGTCATAATCTATCAGTTATTGCTTTTGAAAATGTTTAAATCCTTATAACAATTGAATTTTCCAATTCAATTTTCTTATGTGTGCGTTAAATAAGAGAATTGCACTTGAATCGATCAATTTAATAAAACTGTGAGTTCATAATGTCCATCAATTAAAATAAATTTGTGCTAAAAATGTGTTTTCTAAAAATTTAAATTCCATGAAAACAATGAAAACAATATAGCACTATTTTAACATCTATGCGATATGATTAACTATCGTTTGAAGACAATCTTTATCTCACAAATTATGTTATTGCTATTGTTATTTCCAAAATGACTTTAATTCCTGGACTTGCAGCGTTCTTAAAGGGACCGATTCACATACTTATAGAAAATTCGATTTTTCATTGTAGATTGATTATTATGAGTATCTTCAATTTTTTATATCGATTAAAATTGTCTGTCGTAGCATTTTTGAGAGATGCTGTTGCGCAAAATCGCGACTATGGCGAGATTTTAATGATAATTTTAATGATAACTTAAAAATCTTCGGTCGTTTTTACAATAGTCCGAGAAGCCCATTTTTCACTTTATTTTACGTAACGAAAGTTACATCTCGGCCTCTCTCGGTCGCGCCAAAGAGCGCAAGTTTACATTATGTGAATTTTAGGATAATTATTAGGTGACAATTCATCGATCGAGCGAACCGATGGCGAAAAGGACCTGTTGACGGCTTTTCGCGCGCGAGAGCACGACGTATCGATATTGTAAGTAAATAATTATTCGGTATCTCTCGCTTATATAAATTATCACAATTATCATCGGCGAATCGAGCTTTGCGAATGTATACGATTATAAAAATTAGTCGAAGTTTTTCATGTCTCTCTAGCGAGGACCTAGTGTTAATGTGACACGATTTAACCATCATAGTCCTAAGGATCGATAGACAGAATTGATGTGTTACGAGACTTTGAGAAATATTATTTCCACAGATTAGAATTAGAGAATTTGTCGTTTGAAGCGTTTTTGCACGTTGGTACGGCGTTACAAATTGCTACAGTGATAAAAGGAAAGGATGCACGAATTTACAACTGTATTATCCGTTCGTATATTGTAACGGAAACTCTTATACGAATCTCTCCTTGGGTCTATGAAAGTTTCAAAAGAGCTGATTGTGTATTTATAATGCATTTTTCGATAAAGATACGTCTTGCTCGCTTTAAATCGTCCGCTTTCCCGGCGAGAGCTTTGCCAAGTCGTTGGTAGAGATGCTCTCGGCCTCAAGGGCGCGTGATTTCATTGCGCTCACGCATTTCAACAATTGTAGACTCGACACAAAGTAGATTGCGAATGCCACAAACTTCACGGATTATTGAGAAGAGAATCTCGAAAAAATCAAAGTTATTTCACCAATAATGCTTTACCCGCGACATTTTTTTAAATACGATATATCTACGTTTTTTAATAATATCTTTTGAAAAATATAACAGGATTAATTCAATATATATATATATATATATATATATGAGTAATGTTTATATATGCGCATTATTTTGTGAATGTTTTAATATACAAATTCAATTATAATACTCTTATCCTATTATGCCATTAATTGGCACTTGCAGGATTATTTGTGTCGAGCCATATTTTGGAAAGCATTTACGTCGTGCCAATAACTTTTTCGGATTTTTAATCATTGTTTTATAAGAATTCCGTGCCGAAAGCGCCGCTTTTATAGCGAGATTAGGAACAAAAGAACGTTTACCGATTTTTTTCGGCAGCGTATATTATATCTCTATATATATTGCGAGTGTAAGTACATGCTCATCAAAATGCATCCTCATTTATTAAATTAAACCGTATTGTGTAAAAACTTTTCTAGAGTATTAGCTCGCAGTGAGCTTTAGTTTAATGCTTTAGAAAGTGTCCTCGGTAGTAGTTTTTATTTAATCTGTGAACTTCTTATTTATGACGAATACTGCAAAAGTATGGGTTTAATAAATACTTATAAAAATATATTGTGGCTTGTTAATGCGAACCTTATCACTTTACCTGCCTTATTATTGCCCGCTCTTATTATCCTTCTATAAGTATAGATTTAGAAATGAATCGATATTTTGATGTCTTTTTCTCTGTTTACCTTTTATTATTTTCTATAATAAATAAAATTTTAATATATGTTATATGTCGCGGCAAAATTATCTTATTTAAAATGTCAAATTCTTAAGAATTCTGAGAGTTCTTGAAACAGAATCTTAATAAATATCCTGTTGGAACTAGTGAGTGGTGTCTTCCTCGTTCAATTTTATACACGACAGTATAGTCCACGAAATGGAATCCGTGAATAGTAAATAGGCAAAAAATTTCGACACGTTTCGCAATTTGTTGGTATCGAGGCGATGTATCGTATGATAAGAATCTTTGAAGATTTGCTCGAACGGTGTTACATAAGTCTTATTGATGGTGCAAAATCGACCAGCTAAAAGTCTAAAGAACTTCTCGTATATTCGCATCTCCGCGCAGCAGTCCAAGAACATGTGGCATAATTCGATTTCCTGTCCGAGTTTCAATCGCATTTTTATTAATTTATGGGTGCTTTCTTCGAAATCTAATGAAGACTGTATCGTCAAATATATAGCTTGACGAAGCGCGTTCAAATTTGTTTCTGTATTATCAAATATTATATCTTTCTTTAATTCGACTTGTTCCGCGTTGCTCTCTTTGTCGGAATTCTCATCTTTTCTATTCTCATATCATTGTCTTTGAACCAACGGGTCAACGGGCGAACTCCGACGGGTTAGCGCCCTCATCTAAACGTAACTAAAAATGTCGATATACCGACATTTTTAGTTCCGCCATTATCAACATAATTATTTCAAACATGCATAATAGAAAACGCAATCTTTTGCATTGTGTTCCATATATTGAAATGAGACAATATCACAATATATTTTTACTGCTTTATACACAATAATTAATTGATAAATTACCAAACCTATACCTTTAATTCATGCGTGAGAGAGTAATATACATGTACGCACTAACATCATCGCAATTTCTAATATCTTCTAATTTTAATCGCATTTCTTTCCTTCTTGTTTATCTTTCTTCTTTGCTGAAATTTCATCCTCTGATGATGATGAAGAAGAATCCGTTGTTGTAGAACTTGAAAAGATGATGAAGTGGAATCATCGGAACTAGAGAGTTCATCCTCTTGAGCGTTTCATGCTGGTACGATAGTTAGCTTTGAACAGGATTTTAAGTGTTCTCTTAAATCATCAGTCAAAGCACCCAAACCAATTGAAGTAAAAAAGTTAATTGCAAAACGCGTATTTTTCGGATCATCTCTAAGAAATAATCCTTTCAACACTTCTTGTAGTGTCGTATCCTTGATTCATTTATTCAGTCTTCCCAGACCCATATATTCTGATTATTACTTCACAGGTCAGCATTATCTTGTAATTTTTGTGTCGTTTATAATATATATTTAAATAATCCACTGCGCATATAATGAATTCATTTAGTTATGTTGAATAAAAATTCTATCAATGGTTTATTGACATTTTTCGCAATTTATATACATTTCCACCATGCCAAGCAGCATGCTCACATTATCTTTTTACAGATAATTATACACATTATAATAGTATTTTATATATTTGTGTGTGTCGCGTATTTTAATATATTATTTAATATATTTACTCAAACTCACACACGTATTCTACAAAGTAATATCAGTACAATGTTAGAAAACGACATAGAAACAGTTTTAATCGGTAAAATTAAAATATCACATGATTATATTTTAATATTCATTATTCCTTATTACTTATCCTTATCTAATTCTAAAAAATTAAGGTATGATAAAATAATTTTCACCTAAGTAAAGAAAAGCATTAATTATTTTGAAAAAATGCAATGTTTTTTTATAAAAGAAAATAATAAATGTATTAGTTTTTTTATTTTTATAACATTTCACAAAAAACAATTAATATTGCTTCTATGTCGTCATCTTATAAAATAAGTATTCAGCCGCAACGAAAATAATATATTATTTTAAGAATCATGTGCTCCTAATCATTTTCGCACATAGATAACATCTGTAAATGTTCCAATGATTTAAACGATTTTTAAACAAAAATGTATAACAGACATTGCGGCAATATTAATTTTCATTAATTTGCAAAAAAAGTACATATCATGAAAAATAGCATTTAGAAATAAATCTTCCAAATAATTCTGTATATCTCTGTAATGCCAAAAGTATGTATAAATAACTACAATAAACATAAAATCGATATCGAAAACAATATAATAATAGTAGTATAGTATTAAAATACTATCGCGTGCAATAATTTATAGAATATCACCGCTCCATTAATAAATGAAAATTACGAAAATTAATTATGATCGTACAATAAATATTTGCACAGACGATAAATACTTCATTTGCACAGACGATAAATAATTCAAGAAACTCCCATTAGCGGAGTGTTTGAACATCCTTAATAAGTCTTTATCAAAACTTACAAGAGTTTTATTATATAACAATTTGTGCAATCCAAGCATAATGACATTACTCGATTTTCTTCGATATTACACGAAGTTCTTCGTAGATGTTGCACGCGAAAGTACGTTGTAGTGTGGCTTGAGCGCAAAAATATCGCGATAACCGGATACGTTGTATTATATTATAGGAGGAAAGAAAACGCATTTCTCCAAAATGTCCGTATTTTATATCCGGACTCCTATTATCACGATTCGGTTCTGATTTCGTTTATTTTATGAACTGAAGCTATCGATTCCGCTGAGCGAGATCGAACTCCTCTATACAAGACGAGAAGACAATAATCTCAGCATCCTACAAGGACCACTAATTCTGCTTGCGACTCGCGGCGCAAGCGATGACAAGAATCAACTTTGGCGAACTATGAAGTTTGTGTGTGCATATATATGTGTATGCGTGTGAAATAAATTAATACCTCTGCTGCGCACAGTAGTAATATTAGTAGAGCAAAGATCGCCGCGACGACGATTCCCGTTGCGCTATTTCGATCTAAAAGTGCGATCATTTAAACAGTGTTGAGAATCGTGCGCAGACCAAAATTCAGTGGCGCTCAATAAAAATTCATTCTAAGGGGATGGATTCTAATATTCTATTTATAGAATATTTAATAGGAACGAATCGCTGGTGGAACTGTCGCGCATTCCTGTTGGTTGAGCGTAACATCGATCACCGGTCTGTAGTCGAGAGACACCTTAAATGTGAATAAAACAAAAAAAAATAAGATATAAAATTTAAAGTATTACGATATAGAATAATATAATAAAAATTTGATTATTCATTATAAAAAGTTTGATTATTTATTATAAATATTGTGTAAATATAAATTAAAAGAATTTGCGGTAATAATGATTATTTACAGATAAAATAATTTCTAAATCTCAATAACTGCATGTTCAATTTATGAATAAACGTAAAAAATACCTCTCCCGTTTTCAGATTGATTTTTGATAGCGTGTGTTTTCTCCAATGCTGATCAAACGGCTTCGGCTGCTGGTTCTCAATCGGTTTACTGTAATCGTACTCGTCAATTCTGTCCTTGTAATCTTCGCGAGCATGCGCGCCGCGACTCTCCTTTCTGTTCTCTGCCCCTGCAATGGTCTGCATCGCGTTGACCATGAGATTTTGTAGTTCTAACGTCTCTATCAGATCAGAATTCCATATTAAAGACCTGTCTGCGACCTTCAGTTCATCGAGTTTCTTGTAGAGATCGACCATCTTTCGATAACCTGAAAGAATTCCATAATGATGGTACGCAATGTTCGTAAATCAAGCGTGTAGTTGTGTGCATATATTATGTGCAACATAAGCGCGTGTAACGTTTGCGGTGTTTTTCTTACCTTCCTGCAAGGTCTGGGCTTCTCTAAATACCGCCGCGTGTGTCTGCATAGTTTTCTGCATGGTCAGCCGCAATTCCGCAGTGGATATGGAGCCGTTAGCGTTTCTGACCCAATCTAAGTTAGCTACCGTCTCTTCACCCGCATTCTAAAATACATATAAGATATAATTTGTTATGTACTATTCGTCTTACAATTAAAAATTAAACATAACTTATATAAAACGCTTACAACTTATAAAAAAAAAAATTCAAAATAATAGTACAACTCACAGGCTTGAGAGATCCAATCGTCTCGCCAGGGTTATTCTCCTGGGCAATAGTTTTAGCGCAAGCACGTCCAAATACGACTAAATCCAACAGAGAATTGGCGCCTAGTCGATTGGCGCCGTGAACAGATGCACAACCTGCCTCACCGCATGCGTACAATCCGGGCACTACTTTATCCTCATTGTTTTCCCTGGTTAACACCTGACCTTTGTAGTTTGTCGGTACACCTCCTGCAATTTTGAGTATTACATTACAAACTAATCTTAACATATTTCATAAAAGTTGTAAAAATTACCCTAAATAACGTAATTTGCATCAATCTTGTAAAAGAATTAAATTCTTATGTTTTGTTTGATAGTTGCAGTTCAGAATATTTTCTTGCTAAGAGAAAGCTTAATCGTGATATTTCCAATGTTGGCGTCATCGCAAACAATGTCAAGATTCTTCGATGATTTCAAAGATTGGAGTCATCATATATTAATGTAGAGGAAAATTTATCGCATGCTTTAACCAAATTCTACGTTTTGTTATAAAGACAAAATTAAATTTATTATTCTTTTTCATTAATCCATTAATTTTCGCAAATATATAACATTAATATATATGTATATATGTAATCTATGCACAGATAATATTTTTCTCGACTCTTTTTTTTTAAATACTAACATAATAAAATATAATTAAGATCACCCGATTATTAATTAAAACTACCCCTTTTTATAATTAAAACTTATCCTGAAAAGAAATTAATTAAACTTACCCATATTATAATGGACGGTGGGTAAGACGGGGATAGGTTCCCGAGTCACGTCGACACCAGCGAATATCATTGCCGTCTCCGAAATTCCCGGCAATCGAGCGGCCAGCTGTTCAGCCGGCAGGTGGTGTAGCTGTAAGTAAATGTGATCCTTCTCCGGTCCGACGCCTCTAAGCGAAGAAAAAGAGACTATATTTACCACGAATATTTCCGAACATACGATGTAAGCTCACTGATGGATGATGACTTACCTGCCCTCTCTAATCTCCATTGTCATAGATCTAGACACCACATCTCGCGATGCCAGATCTTTTGCTACCGGTGCGTAACGTTCCATGAATCTTTCGCCTTCACTGTTTATTAGATAACCGCCTTCGCCGCGGCTACCTTCCGTGATCAGACATCCGGCGCCATAGATACCTGAAAATGAATATAATTTTTATTGAATGATTATTTGGACATTAAAGAACTACTATTAATTTTACCGCAATCTTATCGTATGCAAAATGTTCCGAGATAATCGCTCTTGAATATTGAAAATTTTTAAAATGTGAAATTTATTTTATTAAGAATATATATATTTTTTTAAATTCTCAATATTTAATTTCTTATTTAATTTCTTATTGTCATCATTATCGTCATTTTTAAAAATTGCCAAGTTATCTCATTATTTGAAAATATTTCAAAAAAATGCGTTAGAAAGAGAACGATATGATTCTGATGCAATGACTAAAATACCTGTGGGATGAAATTGTACAAATTCAAGATCCTGGTTGGGTAGATTGGCCCTGGAGACCATGGCAGTGCCATCGCCGGTACAGGTATGCGCGGACGTACAGGAGAAGTAGGCGCGTCCGTAGCCACCGGTGGCGAGTACCGTATTTTTGGCGTGAAACCGATGCAACGTTCCGTCTTCGAGACAGAGCGCAATCACACCGCGACATTCGCCGTCCTCCATCAGCAGGTCGAGTGCGAAGTATTCGACGAAGTAGTTGCAGTCGTAACTCAGTGATTGGCCGTAGAGCGTGTGCAGCAAGGAATGACCGGTTCTGTCGGCTACGCAACAACATCGGTGAGCCTGTCCGCCCTTGCCGAACTTGAGTGATTGACCGCCAAACGCACGTTGATAAATCTTGCCTGATAAAAAAAATGACAAGATTCAAAGTTAAAATCATTTTTTTTATTGATATTAATATAATAGATAAAATACTGAAGTTTCCTCCCTATTTTTTTGTAGATATTTAAAAAATATGGATTTTATTAAATATGTTAAAAATGATGAATGTTGGCAAAGATAAATTCTATGCACAAGAGTGTGTGATGATAAGCAGCAATCTTCAACTGCATGGCAACCAAATGATGAAATTTGTTATTTTCATAAAATTCGCCTTTTATTTTCTCGTTTGCAGGGACAAATTCTTGCTTGTTACAATTCTTACCAATAAGTAAGAATGCATAAGTGCATAAGTAAATATCGGTAGGGCAAGTACACCTTTCGAAATCATTTAAATTATGGAGGATGACAACAGAAGAGAAGAAAATAACAAAATAACAGGAGACATAGAAAACGATGGAACTGCAGGACCAGAAGAAAAAGGTTCTGGTAATCAGTATCAGCTGATACCAAAATCTCCCTCCAACCGTAAATCCACGCGAAACGAGTGAGTTACATCAACAACTGTGATTTGTGTAATTAAATTAGATTATGCGACAGATAAATATGTCCAAAAGCCATTCTAAAAACTGCATTTTTTAAAATGATTATATTATATTAAATTTACATTATTTTGAGAATATTACATTATTATACTATATTAAGAAAATATCCAATACTATCAAATTTTTTAAAAATCCAGTTTTTCTCAAACATTATTTTATTCATATTATTTTTGCTTTCTCATAGAGGAAGCTTTGTTTTCGTGACAAAATTTTTTTTCGAGTTTTCTATGCCAATGTGTTTAGAATGTTCCAAAACGTCGAAAAATCATATTCCTAAAAAATGTCTGTATGTATGTGTGTGTGCGCGTGTGTGTGTATGTGTGTATGTATGTATGTACGCGATATTTTGCACAACCTCTAACTTCCGCAATTTTTGAGATACCGTGTTAATTTTTTTTTACATGGATAGAGTATCATTCAAAGATGGTTGATATTGAATTTGGTGAGAATCGATGAAAAGGTTCATTTTTTATAAAATTTTTAATTTTTTGAGAAATGTCTGTATACATTGTAACTTTCGCAAATTTTGAGATATCAGGTTAAATTTTTTTAGATGGATAAAATATTATTAAAGGATAGTTACTACTGAATTTGATGAGTATCGATGAAAGGGTTTATTTTTTATAAAATTTTAAATTTTTTGAGAAATGTCTGTACAGGCTGTAACTTTCAGAAAATTTGAGATATAGGATTAAATTTTTTTACATGAATAGAGTATTATTAAAGGATGTTTGATATTGAATTTAGTGAGGATCGGTGAAAGAAATCATTTTAATTTTTATTTCGCTCACAAAGCTTCCTCTATGAGGAAGCAAAAAATGTTTGTTTTTGCGCGAGAAACGCGCAAGTGATCGTCTCTTACAATTTTATTGTTAGTACGATTATCTTGTCGACGCATTAACAACAGTGATAGCCGGTGGTACGTCGGTACCAACGTAACCCGTACAGCGGCAGTGGTCATTGTCAAGGCCGCCTTGCGTATCTTGCATAATGTGTATCTCGTACTTCGCATACAAATACAAATTGCCTCGTCGACCACGCAAACAGCATAATGAACAGCACAAAATTTACTTACAATTTATCATTTGATTTTTCGTCCGCGTTTTAATTCACAATGGAAGTATGCATATCTATAAATCTTCATAATTTGTCATATAATAATGCAACACAATAATTCTCGTGTAATTTGACATCTGCGTAATTCAATGCAGACCGTGACGCTATTCACACGTTTTTCCGTCGTCATTTGACCATTTAACGTAAAGAAATGATGATTAACAGACTTTATAATTTCCTTTATTCTTCGTATTGTATTATTCAAGATTAGAATTTATTTTTAATTAAAATGTTTATTTAAAATTGAAATTGTTTATTTATGTCAAACAACAACGGAAGAAGGTATATATAGCATTGATGGTTGTTTTAATCCATAATTATATCATTCAAAAGTGTTTGTCTACATTAAATTTGGTATTGAATTTGGTGAGTATCGATGAAAGGGTTTATTTTTTATAAAATTTTGAATTTTTTGAAAAATGTCTTTACACGCTGTAACTTTCAGAAAATTTGAGATATTGTATTAAATTTTTTTACATGAATAGAGTATTATTAAAGGATGTTTGATGTTGAATTTAGTGAGGATCGGTGAAAGAAATTATTTTAATTTTTATTTCGCTCACAAAGCTTTCTCTATGAGGAAGCAAAAATTGAAAAATCCGCATGCTTAAAGCAGCTTAAGCATTGTAAGATAAAATGATGAGGAAGCAATGTGCAAGTTTTTAATTTGCACAACTCTACTTGTTTTCCTGCATAATCTAATTACTATTATTTTCCTTTTATAATAATCATATGATTGTATAATTAAACACAGATGATTTGCATTTCGCTTCCAGGCAATACGACAGAAGGTCATGTCGCTCGCGATCAAGATCGTGTAGTAAGCCTTCACGGAGAAAGCAATGGAGAAGCGCGAATGCCTTTCTTAACTTTATGCAAGATTTTAGGCAGGTAACGATAATTGGAAAAATTACAGAATAACATACGCGAATATTATAAGTAAGGAATTACTGTCAAATTATAGGATTATAATAAAGTTAAGAGCAGAGATCTGTTTCGACTCGGAGGACAGAAGTGGCGACAAATGTCATCCACAGAAAAGATGCCTTACGTGGAAGCGGCTAAGGTAGCGCAGCAACAATCGCAGCAAAATAATAAGAATGAACAGCAAACTAAGCCCGATAGCGGCGAAATCTCGAAAAAATCGGACAATAACCAGAGAAAAAAAGAACGAGAGGTTTATTTGTTCAATTACCATCTTTTTCATATAACAAAATTACATCACATCATTACGTTACTATATTCAGTGAATAATATGTTAAAAAATATATAAAGCAAAAATTCAATATTTATATGTCATGAGAAAGATATACAAAATTAGAGAGACTTCGATTATTCTTATAATATTTTGATGCTATACAAGTTCCAGAAAAGAAAAGAGAGAAAGCGTTCCAGAAGCAAGACGGACGATTCTGACGCGGAATCAGATTCCGCAACCTCGGGGACAGGCGCGACAATGACAAGCGAGGATGTCTCCGATCTGAGTTCTTAGATTAAACTGTATCGCAGTATTCAACAAGAATATCAAGAAATATGTACACAATTCAGTTTATTTTGATTACGTGTCCTAAAATTTGGTCGTACTATTCTGAAACTCGAATAAAGTTTAAGACCACATCAAATAGCTTTAATATTCGATTTTTTCTTTTCACCTACTCTCTATATTTTCTTGCAACATTATCTATTTTCTATATATATATATATATATATATACACAGGATGTCTCACAATTTTTTAATAGCATTCTAGAGGCAAAATGGAGTAAAAAATCCTATTGCATAAAATTCGCGCACTCAAGCTCGTAACTACATTTATATATGTACCGATCTATCATCTGTTATTGCTGACAGATAAAATAAATAAATTGATTTCCACAAAACTTTTCCGCGCCATCAAAACAAAAATAAAAATCGTTTTTTAAACATGTAAAAATATTAAATTTATATTTCTATTTAAATATAATAATTAACAACCAATTAAATTTTATCTCTATTTTATCTCTAGAATACATTATTGAAGTATTGTACGGAGATTGTGAGACATTCTGTATATGCTATTATATTAATTCTATTATAATTACATGTTATAAAATCTTTTTAATCTTCTCAAAATTATTCTTTTTTTTTTCTTTTTACTGTCTCAATTACCGTCACTAGTTCGACTGAAAGGCATGCCGCAGTTCTCCAGCTCGATGACGGCATTGGGGGCCTCGCGGGTCATGTAATGAATAGCGTCCTGATCGCCCAACCAGTCCGAGCCCTTGACGGTATCGTACATATGCCACTGCCAGTTGTCATCCTCCATGTTGCCCAGAGCGGCGTTGATGCCGCCCTGGGCGGCTACTGTGTGCGATCTCGTGGGAAACAGTTTGGTGACCACCGCTGTCTTGAAACCCTCGGCCACCAGGCCGTAGGCCGCGCGAAGACCGGCACCGCCAGCTCCTACCACGACCGCATCATACGTGTGATCCACTAACGGGTACTGTTTGGAGATCGCGTCGGAGATCTTGGCCGCTCGTCCGTCCGGCGTGTGATGCAGCTTCCGGTTGCCGAGTAGCGGCAGTCCTAGCTTGTTCTGCGAAGCAGAAGAAGAGATAGAGAGAACGAGAAAATTATATATAATTAACAATGACATTGTAATATACTAATAATAAAATATTTTTTAATATTATTTCATATATATTTTATATCAAACTAACCACTATGATTTTATAGTTTCAACTTATAAAATTATATAACAATTTTTTTTTATATATATATACGTGCATAATGAAAAATGTACAAATTTAGTTGATAAAGAAAAGCAAATAATCAAAAGACCTAAGGTTCTAACATTTGACAAGATAGAGGGAAAATAATACAGAAATTTACACTCTTTATGGTTTTCTGCTTTATGGATTTAATACATGTGATTGTTGAAGAAATACTAATTATTTCCTTTAGGAATTATGTAAGACACGTTATTTAAGTTAATGAGTCACGAACGCGCAGCTGCGATCGCGTGTGCACATATGTGATTGTTATGTTCGTTCAATTTGCGCGACATGAACGCGAGTATGAGATTCGTTACTTACAAAATAAAATTTTATGTGCCATTAGTTTATAAATACTATTTAAGTGTCACGAAAATATTGCAAAAAAGCAGGTCGCGCAAAAACTTAGAAATCTTTTTTAAGATGCAATAAGTAAATCTGATATAAAAAGCTTACTTAATATAAAAAGAATATCAGTAGATAAAAGAATAGTAATTTTAAAAATGTATGATGTTGAAAAATGAACTCGCGTAACATATAACCTTCCCACAGAAAGTTGATATATGTTCTTGTAATATTCTTATAAAATAATTTTAACGAGCAATTAATTATCCTTACAAATAATGTGAAACTAATGCCTGACTAATTAACTAAGAATTGGTTCAGCCAAGAAAACAACAAATTGCGAAATGAAAATCTTCATTGCTTCGTATAGTAGCATGTCCTATATATTCTATATAGACTTGAAATAATAATACACTGAACATTGTGTCATCCATAGAATAAAAACGTGCTCAATCAACATTAGATTATATTATCGTCCAACGTATTTACGGAAAACACGTCAAATTTCCTTGACATTTATCACATCGGTCAATTTGCATATAGGAATATTCAAAGATAAAATGAATGAACGTTTCTACTCGATCTTAAAATCGTCTAGCAATGCCAATATTTTTCAATGCTTTTTAGGAAAAAAATAATTTAAAATCTTTCTATTATAAAAATATGATTTTCAGTTTAAAACATTTTATTTTGATAAATTTTGAGAATGTAAAAAATTATATATTACAAAAATTTAGTTCCAATTTATTTAAATTTCAACAATTTTAATTTCATTGCAAATTTGAAATAGATTTTCGTTGTTTGAATATTTACGAAAAAATTCAGTATACATATATCCATGTTTTATAGTGCAAACACGTTCAAACCTACAATGATATTACGAAAATTTGTCGCGGTTAAACAGTGTAAGACAGCAGTTTCTTTACATATGTGCATACGTAAATTTTCTTATCTTTTTAATAAAGCTCTCACCGTCTTTGATGTGCTATCAAGCACAATCTTGAAAACAATACATCAGTACTGTTAGCCTATTCCGATAAAATCACGTAGACGATGTTCGATAGACCAACATTGTATATAGTAAATTTTGTATACTTATTTTGATACATAGTTTTTTGTCGGGGAAAATAAATTATAAAGATCTAACAATGAAGATGTAAAAATGCAAAGCTCGTTATCAATTCAAGTGCGACACCGATGAGATTTCGCGAAATATACCCTCACACTTATACATCTGTATATAGTATACACTGAACATCTATATCATATCAGTTTCACACATTAATCTCTTATCTAAAAAAAAAAAAATATTATTTATTTAATTTATAATTCTTGATCAATAAAATAAAACAAAATGAACAAAAATAATTATAATATCAATATAAATAATATTTCTTGTCAAATTATATATAATTGCTTATCAAAAAACTTTGTCACTCTATTCCTTTTAAATTAAAGAGATGCGTAGACAGATGCGTACAAAACTGAAGTATCAAACTGACGAAAACGCTGATGTGAGAGTGCCTAGACTTGGATACACTATATATATGTATATATATATATCGAGTCGCGAGCACCGTTAGATACGAACAGCCCCCGTTGACGTAACACGTAACATATTGTAAGCCAAAGCATATGGAAATATAGATGAATTTATTTTATCCTGCAATGAGCCTTTCAAGATACACAAAACAGTATCGTAAATTCCTCTCTCGCGAAAGAGAGAGAGAGAGAAAGAGGGAGAACTGGAGGGATGCCGCGTGTTTAGTGCGGAACACGCGGCAAGACGGCGCGTTTCCGGGTGCGCGTATTTATTCGCGCGCATCTTACGTAATTGATCCGTGGTGAGATGCATCCACCACCGTCGCCACCACCACGGACGGTGGATAAAAAATTACATAACTAGGTAGAAAATTCGCGAGCCTATCGATAGTGGACTTAACCTGCGTCGCGATCCTAATCCGCGGCGTCACGAGTAATAAGAAACGAAAATTTTTGTAAGATGGCGCGAGGTAACGCCGAGGTTCTAGGCCAAAAGGCTAGGTAACGTGAGGTTCTAGGCCAGGTGTACCGAGAGCGATCCGAACTTCGTAGAGTTTCGTCTCTCGCGGAAAAATAGGGAACCCCTCCTTCTTCTCGCTCGCAAAAATCACGCTTTCCCGCGAGACAATCCGGAATCGAAGACGAAAAGAGCTCTACGATAGCTTCGGTTCTAAACTCTACATTATCCGGCTCTATTGTAACGCAAAGTTCTCACCAACGTCGCCGTTCCGGGCAGATTCCTCGGCAGCAACGACGCCGACAGCTTTAGCAATCCGCTCATCCTGTGTCACTCCTGTCCCGTGTCACGATTTCGGTCAAGATACGCCCCCACTGACAAACCCGCGCGCACGCACCACGCGACTAACCCCTTGTAGAGTGGCGGCGACGAACGACAGTATCCCCGACTAACACGCTACGATCCGCACAGCTCGGCGGCTCGGCACCGACTGACGCCGGAAACCGCGCGCGCGCAGGTCTGCCAACGAGACGCATCCAAAAAAAAAAACCGAAAAGTGTCTGTTCTGGCTGCATTTAAAATGAGAATGCACGCGATCGAGTATATGCATTCTCAATCTCAAATTATCGAGAGGAATCGAATAAATATTCTATTTTCAATTTTCGAATCTGCACGTGCGCGGAATAAAAATGTCTTTGCGCTTGCATTTACAACCGCTTACTAGTCGCTTTTGCTCTACGCATGCGTGATGGGTAACAAATATTAAGTAATGGGAGAACAAGGAAATAATCAACTTTGCAGAATAATTAACTTTAGAGAATATCAGCTGTTTGAGAATAGGGAGTTTTGAATTTAAGAGAATTTGACATAGAAGTAGATATTTGCGGCATTGAAGGAAGAGAGAGACAGGAGAAAAATAAAAAATAGATATTGATATAAAATGTTAATTCTAATTTGTTAATAGGTTTCTGTGTTCTCTTTACTGCAGACTCTTCCGCAAAATGTAATGTCTTTTCAAATTTTGATAAGAAAAAAAAGAGGCAAAAAAACGCCCAATGACATAAAATGGAATAAAATTTACCATTCTTGACTATTCTGCATAATTCGAAGGGCATATATCGTGACGCAATTAAAACGAAAGAGAGCATGAGTGAGTGAGAGAAGCGACAACTTTTAATGCGAACATAAAACCAGATAAAACTCCGAACATCGCATTATTCTTTATACTGACTTGCTCTTGCTTACTGCGTCAAATGAATTTATTGAATTTTTATTTATTATATATTATGTTTACGTTTGTGTCTGTGTGCCAAATGTATTCCCAAATTAACCCGCAAGATACGTATGCAGTTTCTGAAGAGAGAATATTTTTTATTTATTTTCTATTTTATATCCCAATATTTTTTCTAGATATTTATAGATATTCTATGCAAAATGCAATGATATTTATATAAATTTATTAAACGGATATGCGATTAATGCTTAATGCGAACTGACACATCGTCGGATATATTTTTTTGGATTTATGTAAAAACAGATACATATATATATATATATGTATAGTATTACATAAGCTTACTTAGTAGAAAGAAATAAAGTGATTATGAATTATTACCCTCTCTCAGTAAAACAATTTATGTCTTCAATAAATAATTTATTCAACATTTATCATCACAATATCGTAATTGTGTTATCAATGAAAAAAATTATGATTAACGATTATCTCTTATGAAACTAACATACTCAAAGATGCAATAACATTACTCAATTACGCTGAATCATATTTGCTTGCTTTTTTCGCGTAAAAGCAAAAAAAAAGGAAATATCGATCATTATTGTATATAACACTCTTGCATTACTTTTGTATAATTCTTTATCAATTTTTGATGCACAAGAATTTAAAAGAATATTTTTTGAAAACTACCTTAAAAATATAACGCCAATCTCGATTTGCTTTTTCTTCATCGCAATCTAATTGATATACGAGTCGAACGCATTAATTAATTCTGCCACTGAGTCACAGTTAATGTTTATCGCATGCGAGGCGCCGAGAAATGTAGAACGTGCTTAGATTATTCATGAGAAGTAATACATTTTTATAGACAAGATATTTTTCATGAATTTGGTGATGGTTTCTATTCCGTTAATTCACAGATTTTGTGTGCTTGATTTCAAACGTGGCATTAGTGGTAACGAGACAGCCGATTAGATTCATAATCGCGTAATTCTCGTTACATTTCAATTAAACAACTGCTTGCAATTAATCATTTGTCAAGTCAATACGCGCGAACTGCAGGCGGCACATGTTGAGCCTCGCTCTCATCTAGAGTCGTGTCGATAACAGGCCGATAAGAGATGCAAATCTGCAAACAAAGCGTGCTATTAAAAAAGATATCACAACATTTAAAAAATAAAATAAACTTTACAAATAAATTTTGTAAATATTGTTATATATAAAAAATTTTGTCATAATAATTAAAAAAATAGCTACTAATTAATAAAGTTTAATAGAAATTAATAATTATATTTCAATGTCTTATATATCTCAGCTTGTATATTATGTTATATATTATGTATTACAGTGATTTAATTTTAATTTATTACAAATGCCTAATTGATTTTTATAAAGAAAAATTAAATCTGATTTATATAAGAACGTTTCTCAACCAACCGATCCATCTTCCTGAGCCCATGTAAGCGTATGCTTACGCCAGTGTTCCGCGTAAGGTCGTCTCTTTTGTCCTTCGAGCGGTTTTGTGTAGTCATACTCGTCAATTCTCTCCTAGAAATAAAATAAACATTCAAAATTAATGCAGAAAATCAATCTTTCTCGATGTTAATCTATCAAAAATCCGTGAGTATTTCATATTTAAAAATTTGAAATATTATGTACGTACAGTATTATTTATTTGCACATTAATACATAAAATATATTGTTATATATCTATAAATTTATAACATTCTAAATTTTCTGAATTTAATTCTCTTTCTTATACCTTGAAATCTTCTCTGAAATGCGAGCCTCTCGATTCCTTTCGATTCTCGGCCGCGTAGACAGTGTGCATGCAAACGATCATCATGTTTTGTAACTCCAAGGCCTCGACGAGCTCAGTGTTCCAAATGAGGGACTGATCTTGCACCTAAAAAAAATGTTCAAAAACGATCCAGATGTATTTATAGCTCTAGATAAAACCTCTTGTATGTATCATCGTCTTATATTTATATAATGACGCGTTACGCCATCAGCTGAAACATGGCGATGTAATTATCTCAACTTAGCAGACTTGTTAATTATATATTGTATGGAGATTTACAATGCAGTAGTTATTAAATAATTAATATCAGTGTGCAGATTCGTGAACTTGACTCCTTTTTTGAGTTTAAAGTATTTAAAAAATACATTTGTTACATATACATTTATATATATATTTTGTATTAACATCTTTTTGTTCTGTTGTACTTTTTTCAATGAAATTATTCGTTGTTAAATTTATGTTTATATAAATTTTGATTTATTTATATTTTAAATTTCTAAATTTACTAATTAATACTCTCAATAAATAATTTAAAAGTAGTGTATAATCAGCTTACACATAGATCCGGTAAATCGCATGTGAAGAGACGGGTTATTTCCCTGCATCCGCGTTGCAAAATATCGCAAGTCCTAAATACCGAGCAATATCTCTGCATCGTGCGTTGCATCTCGTCGCGCAATTCGATCACAGGAACGCAGCCTTTCGCATAACGGGTCGCATCGAAACGACAAATCGACTGTTCACCAATGTGCTGCATCCAAATCGCTCTTTGATATAAACGTTTATATGCTAATTCTCGTAAAACGCGAATCTTCGTAAACAGCGATTTTAACGCGCAATTTTTTCCCGCGCTTTTAATATATTTTAATGTGAAAAATTTAGTTATTAAAATAATATAAAATATAACATCACACAAATAAAATATTAAGAGTTGTATATGTATCATAAAATATTATTTAAATATAGTAAAAAGATTCTTTAGAGAATTGTCAAAAGACAAAATACAATATTGAGAAGCGCGCTATGACGATATATAGATCGTATTTTATTAAATAATTAAAAGATAATTCTCGATTGAGATAAATGTAGTTGAAGAGTATTTATGGAGAATCTCAAAGGCGCCATAATTTCTTACTGGCGATAGATCTTCGTGACGTTCACCAGGTCTGGCGATACAATCGATTTGATCGGCGATGGCTTTGCCGAAAACCACAAGTTCCAGGAGACTGTTAGCGCCCAGTCGATTAGCGCCGTGAACAGACGCACATGCAGTCTCGCCAGCCGCCCAAAGACCTTCGATCGGTCTGTCCTCCTCGTTTTCTCGTGTTAATACCTGACAACGTATTATTTACGTCGAAATGTAATTACAGCGCGAGTAACAGCCTTAAAACGCCGATAATCGGTTCTCTTCTGTTATCGAAATATATTTATTTAATCCATACAAATAACGAAATGATCATCAAATATTTAACTTACTCTTTTGTTTATAATATAAAAATCAAGTTAAACAATATAACAAGTACAATAATATAAAATATTAAACACAGAAAGAGAAATTGACACGAGTAGTAGCTTTTTGCCAGTTAACTGCGATAATATAATAATAATAAAAATAACGAATGTGTATTCTCTATTGTATTTCTTACTTGCGCACGCCAATTTGTAGGTATCCCGCCCATGTTATAATGCACCGTGGGAATTACGGGGATCGGTTCCTTCGTCACGTCCACTCCGGCGAACACCCAGGCGAGGTGTGAAATTCCAGGCAACTTCTCTTTTAACAGCTTAGCTGGTAGATGATTTAATTGCAAATAAATATGATCTCTCTTTGGCCCAACGCCTCTGTAAAGATATATGCGCCGATGTATTTTTTCCTGGAAATATGCTGCCAACATATACACTAGATTTACATAATGACGCGTAATTAATTGCAATGTAACTAACAATTAATAAAAAGTCAAACGTGATGGACTTTTCTTAAGCAAAACTTTGGTCTAAAAATTTATTCATATAATTAAATTTATTTATTCTAAATTTATTCAAAATAAAAAAAAAAATTATTTTTAAAATTTTATATACATAACTAAGCGTTAAGAGTACTTATATATATTTTTTTATTGTATGATTCAGTGAATGCAATTCACTGAAATTACAAAATTTTGATTAATATAAATCTTTTGAATCAATATATTAGCTATTAATAATAACTTAAAACAGAGCATCCTTAAGTTTGCTATGTTTGTTTTATGACTTTTATTGCACTAATTTAAATTGAGAAAAAATACGAATTAAACTACAAAAAATTGTTCCAACCTTCCCTCCAGTATTTCAACAGTCATAGCTCTCGAGACAACGTCGCGGGAGGCTAAATCCTTAGCTACGGGCGCGTATCTCTCCATAAAGAATTCTCCGTGAGAGTTAACGAGTTTGCCACCTTCTCCTCTGCTACCCTCAGTGATGAGTATACCGCTGCCATAAATGCCTGTAACGCGAGAAAGGTCCGTCGATCATTGGGAAGACAATAAAAAAAATCGTTGGCGGATTTGCAGACAATCTGAGATTACCGGTCGGATGAAACTGGATGAACTCCATGTCCTGCAACGGCAATCCTGCTCGACACGCGATCGCCATACCATCACCGGTACAGGTGTGCGCCGCAGTGCAGGAGAAGTAACATCTTTCGGCACCACCCGTTGCAATCACCTGTAAAGCGATAATGTATATACATTATATAAAATATAAATTATAAAAAAATATAAGTATAAATATAATATATAGTATAATATAATATATATATAAATATGATATAAGTATAAATTATACAAAATAAATATTAATCAAATTATACCGATAAGTGAAAAAGACAATGTTAATTTTATTGTAATTTTGTTAATTGTATTTATTGTAATTTTATTAATTTTTATATTATATAGCCTCTCTCCCAAAATATATAAAATATAAAAAATATATTTACGATATTTAATATATTTCTCTTTCATCGCTTTTCTATATTTTATAAATCAAATAATAACATACAGATATAATAAAGAAAATCTGTAATATATAAATCTTGCCATTTTTTCTTTACCGTATGATGAGCTCTGAATCTATGCAATTGACCGGTCTCCAATTCCCACGCAAGGATCCCCTTGCAACATCGGCCGTACATGAGCAGATCGAGAGCGAAATACTCGATGAAATAGTGCACCTCGTAGCGAAGACTCTGCCCGTAAAGGGTGTGAAGTACCGCATGGCCGGTTCGATCAGCGACGGCGCAGGTTCGCCTAGCTTGTCCACCTTGGCCGAATTTTAACGACTGGCCGCCGAAAGCGCGTTGATAGATCTTACCATCTTCTGTACGACTAAAGGGACAACCTACGAATTTAACGATTTTGTTGTTTAATATCATATAAATTGATTCTAAATTATAATTATTAAATTTTGTCTTTATTTTTTCTCTTCATAAGTATTCTTCGTAGAATAATTATATTTATGTCGATACTTTATTATTGCGTTTATACCGTAATTTTCGAGCTCGAAGACCGCTCGAGGCGCTTCCCTTGCGAGTAAATGTATAGCATCCTGATCACCCAGCCAGTCGGATCCCTTCACGGTATCATACATGTGGTAGAGCCAATTGTCCTCTTTCTCCTCGGCGATAGCGGCATTGATACCACCCTGAGCGGCGACGGTATGCGACCTGGTCGGGAATAGTTTCGATATTACCGCTACACGATATCCCTTAATGCCGAGACCGAAGGCCGCTCTTAATCCTGCGCCTCCTGCTCCTACTATCACTACGTCGTAGCAATGATCTATCAGAGGATAGTTCTGCAAATTAGTATACAGATAAATTAGTAACTAAATATATTAATTGAAGAATGCAGAGTAGCCCAAATCGCATTATTAAAATATAATTCATTGTATTAAGAAAAATCTTTAAACAAAATTAAAAAATAGAGAAAAAATGTAAGATTAACTTTATAAATATTTTTGCATATATATATAAACTTATATATTATAAATACTTAAAAATATAAAAATAAATGAAATTATTTATATTTATAATATATAATCATATTAGATGAGAAGGAAATATTACGGACAAAAATATTTGTGTAGTTGTGTGATTTTCACATACTTTTCTGTTTAATTTATAGGGATATTTAATTATTAAGAACAATTATATACACTAATTTTAATATAAATTAATATAAATTTTAATAACATTAATAAAATATATGTTTAAATGCTTTTACACTGCTGCTGTTGTCCACACCGCACTTTGCCTTTTCCGCTGGACTAACATTGACATGAAAGCTTCGCAAATTTCTGATCGTCGCATGAGATTGTCTCGGAAATTTCTGGAAAAAATTAATATTTACTTTAAATTAAAAATAAAATTCATTTAATATTATTGGTGCCTTACAAATATTCCACGTGATTGTATTAGTCGACTGACCAACCGATGCAACATCCTTGCAAATATTTTCTAGGTTCGGATGCGCTTTAACAACTGTCATGATTAATAAAGGCTCTTTCAGCTTCTGCTCTCATTTGTCAAAATAATAAAACAAATGAGAAAAATATTTAAATATCTGTAAAATATTTTCAATGTATATATAACATCATATTTTTACATAAAATCTGTCATTTATATTTGCAATTATTTTTATAAACAATTTCTCTCTTGTTCTGCATACAATTGGAGGAAAAAGTGGAGATTTTATAGAAGTTCTTTTTCAGAGAACTCAAAGACTAAAACTATTAAATTTGTACAAGCATCGATTTATTGCACTTGCAAAAATACAGTTTGAGACGTATACATTATATCGATTGCATACAATTAATTCAACACACATTCTTCCAAATTAGACGATCATGTCAGTTTTGTCAAACGTTTATCTCTCTCGCATTGTTACTCTTTGGTAATTAACTGGTAATTAATTGGTTATACTTTATGAAAACCAGAGAGTCAACGATATCTTTAACAAATTACTCTTATTAGAACTGTTACAAATAATTAGTATGACAATATATAATCGTTATTCAATCTGTTTTCTCACCTTATAATCATAACTAGCGGGGGGAGACATTTTCTGCGCTTTTTCTCGTCTTAAAAAAATAAGATATTTGACGAAATGATAATAAAAAATGAAGAATTGACGAGATTTTCTCAAATTTGTTGTCTTTTTTCTGTAGCAAAAATTTAATCAGAAAGGGATCATCACTTTCTCTTTATTTATCGGGACATACTTTCTGTATATTTTCCGAGATACTCTTTTTATATTAAATTATATTTTTAACATACATGTAATAAATAAAGCAATATATGCTTTTTTACTAAAAAATAAATAAGATCCACTTGATATGGTTGTTAGATCGATTGTGCGTTTTAATGGTGTATACCTTTAATTTAATTGTAATTAATCTTCTTTTTTTCTCATAACAATCGAGAAGTCTATCTTTATTAAGATTAATGGTTCAAACGTATCGCACTTCGTACTTCACATTTATTTTTCCTCGTTAGTTGACTCGTTAATTGAGCGAAGCTGAAACTGGCAACTCATCTAATCACTATCTCCTAATCTTATGCTACGATCAACCTCGTTACATATACGACATGCGGTACAAGAGCTCTGTAAAGGTGAAAGTTTAAGCAAGTTGATAGAAATTTATTTTTGCAGAATTAAACGCGCCTAAGATTCGAAAGTGAAAAGTTATTTCCCTATTTTTATTTAGAAATACATGCAAAATAATTGTATTAAATGCGAAATATCAAAAAAAATTATTTTGATACATTAATTCCGAATAAGTTGAGTCGTATTTCATCGATTTCTGATTATCTCTCACTAGAATTAAAATAAAATAAAAATTAAATACAACAATATTAAAGTTTTCATACATTTATATTTTTATAAATAAATTCCTATCAATTTCTTTTTAATTCTCCTATTTTTAACAGAAAATATACTTCCTGCTTCTCTCTTCATTCGTATAAAAACTTTATCAAAAAGTCGCACTTATGAATTTGTAGAAAAAAGGTCTGTTTCCGCGATCGCTCAGCGACTCTCGATATGTGTGTGTATATATTTGTTTGTGACAAAAAAACTCTCTTATCAAATATATATATATATATATATATATATATATATATATATATATATATATATATATATATATATATATATATATATATATATATATATATATATATATATATATATATATATATATATATATATATATATATATATATATATATATATATATTACTAGACTACACAAATACAGCGAGTAAATCGACGCATCATAGAAAGCAAACTAAAGCAGAGATAAAAAAATTCTTCGGCGGTAAAAATGCTATCTTACAAAATTCATGAAAGATACTTAAAACTCTAAGATTTTTTAAAAGCCGCCTGAATAATATACCATTCTACATACCATCATGATAAGAAAGTTAATCCATATTGTCTCACTATCAAAGAATATTTTCAGAAAACATTTTCAATCTCGAAAAAAAAGATTGTTTCAAAATTGCAAATTAATATACTCTTCTTTCAGAAAATATTTTTGGACCATTCTCACTCTTAAAAATGCTTTCGAAATAAACAATTGTAATATACTCTTTTCTCGAAAGAATATTTTTACGGTGATATCTTTGTTTCACTTCTTAATATCAAGATCGATACAATGGTGATAATACTCGAAGAATGATGATGCGTTTCATAACGCAAGCCTTCTGACGCCGCATTCGCAGCAGAACTTGGCAGTTTCCGGAAATCGCTGACCGCATTCGTGGCAGAATTTGGACAGCTTGCATTTGATCGTCGTCTGAGTCGGTGATGTCTCATTTCTAGGCACGTCCTCATCGAGACGGCCGATCACGTCGTTGGTGCTGCGTCCGTGGTGTGAATATTTGCGATTTAAACTAAAGGGCATACATTGAACTGGATTTTAAGCACGCGCGAATACGAAGAACGCAGATAATAGATGGGCGTGATTAGACTAGCGATGATTAAAAATTACAATTGCTAAATTTTCAAAGTGCAAGCATCAAATTTTTGGAATCTATAAGGAAAAATTATCTTTGTTCCATCAAGTAAGAGAGAGTTTATTATATCAAATATAAGATAAATTTAAGATAAAAAATATGATAAGAAATTACAATTAATAGTTTTTTTTTTTAATTTGTAATAAATTTTATTTTCTTTTACAATCTTTAATTTTTCTAAATTGTTAACTGCTAAATCGATGAAGCTCTAAATCTATCATATGACAAACAACCACTTTAAAATGCAATGCTGAAGACCAACCTGCTGTACGCGGAGTCGTTGCTGAGCTTGCTGTGATCCCGCGGCTTGTAGCTATCAGGTGAAGACAATTCCCCATCACTGATCAGGCTGCCATTCCGCTGCCTATCACCGCCGGAGCTGGATAGGTCGAAGGAGTCATTATTGAGGAAGGATCTTAGATTAAATTCATCCTCCTTGAAGCACGTCATCAGCTCGTCGAACATTGAGTTCGATCGCTTGACGTCTAACTCCGAGGAGGAAATAATTGAGTTGAGGCTTAAGTTGCTGCCGGACAGGGACGAATAGTTGTTATTGCTCTGATTGAGACTCTGATCCGACGACCTTGACAATGACTGATCCTCGGTTATCGTGGAATCCTGGACCTTCCTGATATCGTTCGAGATCTTTCTGACGAAGCCTGAATTGGTTCTGGGCGCGGACGAGACCCGAATCGAGTTGGACCGATCAATCAATGATTTCGTGACCATTGGCGTGACCTTGTCAAAAATCTTGCGTGGTCTGTCGGCGCTGCCGACGACGCCGCGGCGCTCGTCGACGCCCAATGCTTTTGATTTATCGATTATGACTCGCCTGCCCAATTCCTTGACGGGTTTTAGGCTCGCAACATCCGTTATATCCTTACTCCTGAGAACGGGCTTCGAGAGGAAGATCTCGCGCGAGATCGAGTTGGTCTCGGTGGAATCGCTCGAAAAGTCGGATGCAACATCGTCGAACTCGATAGGAGGCTCTATCAGAGACGATCTCTTATGAGAGATAGGATATTTTACAAAGGCGGAGGAATGAGAGAGAGGGTACAGATTGTCGTGAGTTTGTTGGAGTTTGGGGCTCCCCGTCGTGGACTGATCGCTCATGTCCGACAGCAGGTCTTTCATCTGCTGTTCGGCCAACAGAAACGGATCGTAATCCTTGCTCGTGCCGCTGAAATTAAAGTTTGATTAGTGTGATTTCTTTCTTCTTACAAGGAATATTTTTGCATAAAACAGCGATAGACAATCGAATATTGCGATGTGCCTGATAACGAGGTGCGTTTTCGTCTTCTATTAAGCTACACACGTGCGCCAATCAATTTTCCAGACAAACGTAACGAGCAAACGTTCGTGTATAACTCCGACACGTGATACAACGTGATCTAATTTGCTCTAACATAAATTATATATAAAATTATATATAAATTTAGAATCAATTTCTTTGAGTATCTTAGTGAGATGCCAAAAGCTGATGAAAAATAAAAAGATTTTCGTAAAAATAAATAATAAAATATTTTTCATCTTTTAAAACTTGATATAAATTTCATTTTAGCAAAGTTTTAATTCAGATATTATTAAAATATCAAATATTTAATATTTGAAAAGTTATGAAAAATTATATATTCTGCTTTAAGAAATATATCTTCCTTAAGAAGAAATCGATTCTAAATTTTCTGCAACAAAGACTATGTATTATATTTAGTTTTCACCAATCCTAGTGACTCCTAATATAATGCTCTGAATTAACTAGACTAAAGCTGAATCAATAACAAATAAACATTTCAATAAAATTAAAGATAAAATTAGAAATCTGCCATGAATCATTGGTTCCACGTCCTGGAACTTACGTTCTAGCTTTAAGCACAAGATTAAAGTCCGGCCTTCTGCGCACGTAATTGCACCAGGCGGGACGTGTCGTCAGTTCAATTTTCCTACAATATTGTTAAGACATTAACTACATAACTATCGTTCTACCGAAATGTAAAAGTATGATAATAAAAAAGAAAAATTATAGATATGATTATTTTTCACAGTGCAATCAGTAATGTCATACAAATTTTCTATCAATTAAATAGCACTTTATACAAACTTATATTCACTGCAAAATTCTACTGTTTAAACATTAATATCACAATATGATTTATAATCAATTGCACAAAATCAGCATTGCAATTTTTTATACTAATTAAATACTTACTAAATAAAAATATATATGAATTGAATGCTAATATATACATAACTACAGTGCATATAATACATTCCAAGATATTAAGATACGCAAAAAAAAATTTTTTTTGTTTTACTTAGTACTATTTTCCATCTTAATACTATTTTCTATTCTCTATTTCTACCTTCGTTCGATCAACGATGGACTTGGGACTGGAGGGAGGATACGGACTCTGGGATTTCTTTTAACGAACTTGTATCTCGCGGGAATGGAATCCAGATCGATCAACCTATTTCGTGAAATTTTCGAAGCTTTCTCCCAGTACGATCTTTCAAAATCTTCTCTCGTTTCCGCCAAATCGTTCTTTATATCGGGTAGACCTCTAAACACTCTGTTCCGTTTCGGCCGAATTATCTCTATGCTTTCTTGCTCGTAAGCATAATTCGCTTTGGGCCGCCTAATGTTCTCAAGATCTATAAATTCGATAGAGGATATCAAGGAATCGGTGCTGCCGCGAAGACGATTCATGCTTTCTCTGATTTTGTGTTTTATTTTGACGGAATGTACTGGACGCTCTTTTGCCGCTCTTCCAGGCGAGTCGGGAACGCCTTTTGAAAAATTTACGCTCGCTTTTAGAAAAGTTTCATCGCCCCGATACTGCGTCTCGACATTGTCCTTCAACGTGACTGATGACATTAAATCATCAGAGCCTCGCATGTTATGTTTTCCGACAAACACGATATTATCGCCGCCATAATTAAATTCTTCGTTGTCTATGTTTCTCTTGCGCAAACCTTCGCTTGTCGTAATTTCCATTTGAATAATCGAGCGGCTTGATTTATTATTCGATTGTCTATCTATATCTGCATTAAAATCTGTTTTCCTATTTTTCAAGCAATCCTCAATATTCTCAAAATTATCGGAATCGAAGAATTGTTCTTGGCGTTGTTTGTTAACTTTAACTTGTAGAGATATATTACTTATGCATGCATTTGACTCATTAGCAAGTATTTCCGAATTTTGTGAAAGCAATATTTCAGAGTTTAATTCTTTTAAATTTCTCTCAGAGTCCTTATTATAGAGAAAAATTAAACCATTCTCGCATATTTCGTCATTTATTTCAATTTCTTCAGCATTCTTTATAGAATCTTTTTCTAGACTAATAGCTCGACTGGAAACAGTAGATGATGATACTTTGATATTTTCTGTTAGATCTAATGAATTGGAACATATTATATTACTTTGACATGGTAGCATTTCATCTTCAGGATCAGCTTGGTTACTACTGTTTAAAAACATCATATTATTTATATCAGATTGATTGCATATGAAAGCTGAAGCGTTTTCCTGTAACTTTAGTAAATTGCAACATGTATCACTTTCGTATTGTAACATTTTATTTTTAAGGTTTAAATCATCTTCAGTATAATTATTAATAAAGATGTCTGAAAATGTTAGACTATTTTTATTGTTGGTATGAAGCGTTGGATCTTCATGTTTCAACAAAGAAGTTTCAAAGAAATTTTGAAGAAGATTCAATATAAAATCATTATTACTGTCAATGGAACTCACCTTCGATTTATTAAAAGATTCCTTCGCATCCTGCGAAAATTGAATATGTGTATCAAAATCCGACGAATTTTGCTCGTTTTCTTCCATTACAGTATATTTAATATTTTCAATAATTCCATTATCTATCGTTATCTGCTTATCTTTTTTATCTTCTTTATTCACACTTAATTTATCGAATTCTGCAATGTCTATGTCATCCATTCTCTGAAAATCTCTTTTATCTTTGATATTTACTTCTAGTTTCTTAACATCGCAACCTGCAATTTTATCCTCTTCATTGATCGGTCTTCGATTATCTTTATTTCCAATATCGATATTTAATTTTTTTATTTTGTGTTCTATCATTTCAACCTCTTTATCGTTCACTGTCCAGTTATCTTTTCTATTTTCACTATCTGTTTTCAATTTTTCTACTTTATGCTCCATTACTTTGGCCTCAGTATCTTCTTTATTTTCAATACTCATTTTTAACTCTTGTTTCGCAGTTCTAATTTCTTTGTCACTCGCTATAGTTTTTTTGTCCGATTTTGTTTTATTAATTTCGTTTTCGTTTTCTATATCCTTGAAGTAAAACTCTACACGAGGACTGTGTTTAATAGGCTTCCATTTACTGTGAAGAATCTCCGGTGGTTCATTATATATATCCTCCGAGTCTTTTATCAAGTAAGTCTGATTCAGATTCTGAATTCCATTTAACCATATGAGCTTGTCATTCCTCGGTTTATCAACCTCGCTGCCTTTTAATTCGTCGTTGGCTTGTGTAAAATCGTTCTTCGTGATCAACAATTCTTTTTCGGTTCTATCTTCTTTTTCAATCGTATTGATTTCGTCTTCTTGATCACATCGTCGGTCGAGATCGAGCAGCGGAAACTCTTGTGAGGAATTATAACTGACGACAGAATCGTTACACTGAAGATTGTTCTTCTTGTGACTGATCTGCTTCCACGTCACTAATTGATCGTCCTTTTGCATATCCGTGTGTATCTTATAAGGCTGCACAATCATGCCTAGAGTCTTATCGTTCACAGCGATATCATTGATCGTCGGATGGCCTTGACTCCTTGCAGAAACAATATTCTTTTGTGTTTTGACAGAACAGATTTCTCGATTTCTCGTTTCGTCGTTTGGAATGCGTTGAGAGATTTTTTCGTTTCGATCAGATTGTTTCCTAAACGAGATGGTAGGCGACGTGATCTCGTTGAAGGAAACTGAGTCTGAATTGATTCTGGATTTTGTAGAAGGTACAGGAAATTGGAGAGGACGACGGGAGGATATAACGAAATGAGAAGATTGGCAGGATGTCGATGTCAATATGTCATGATCTTCCGCTGGCCTGAGGAGAAGGAAGGACTAGGATCAAGGATGTGCGCCTGATAATCATCAGGAGAAGGTCGTCGAGGAATTAAATAATTAAAATCTTCTTTTTAAGATGAAATATTTTAAAAATATATACCTATGCTTTATCAAGTATTAAATTCGAATATTTTTAGAAATTTGCATTTTGCAAAAATTGTTTCAATTATTTTTATACTATATCATAATTTATCATAGAGTGCTTTTAAGCCTCATCCTTTTCCCTTCTCCTCATGGGCGGCACTAAATATAGGCTTATTGTAGATATTCTACTCTTATCTTTATCTTATCTTATACGCTATTATAAATTTTGGCTTTTTCTCTTTTGAAAAATAAGTATAATGAGATTGAGAGATCAAAATCTTACTTGTTCGTACGATCGATGAGGCGCGACTTCATAGGTCCAGACGAGATAGGAGATTCCTTGAGCTGTCCAGGACGTTTCCTGTATGAAGAATAAATATAATAAATTATAATAGAGTTAAGTCAATTATGTAAATTTAAAACAGGAGATAAAATATATAAAACTTTACATTATATTTTTATACTATATTACTATTTAATAATTATTATGATTTGGTTTCTTTTTACAAAGAAGAAACTCAAAAAGAAACCTCATTAAGAAAAGTTTGGGAAACATACTTACACGACAGCTGGTTTTTGCTTCATCGGACTCTGTCGATTGCCATTAGTTACTGAGACACTTTCTTTCGGTTTGACGAGAGCCGGCGACGACACAGAAGTCTTGGCACCTTGATTCACCGACGAGCCCGGGCTGTATTTTTCTCGATTAATAGCTCGCCGATTCTTAATGACTGGTGCTTTATATCTCATGCGCGCCTCTAATCGCTCCTTCGCCAAGTTCGTCGCCGGACTCATTTGCATCTGGGTGATTCTGTCTTTGCACCAGGCAACGTGACGGTCGTAAGCTTTGATACCGAATTGTCGATTGCACGTGGGGCACGTTCCTTTCTCGTTGGCGCGAGTCGGCGCGCCCGGGGAGATCAGTGAATTGCACTGTTTATTGCTTGAGTCCATCTGAAAGAATAAATCGTGTGGAAATAATGTAAAAATTTATCATATAAACCGCAAAATAAGAAATAATATAACAAATTGTTTGAAATAATTTATTATTTTTAGTAATTTAAAAAAGTAATAATCTTCGTAAACATCCGAGACTATATTTAATTTGTAATTTAATTACGAAGAAAATTCTTTAAAAAAATTACAATAGAAACAATCAAGAACTTACGATTTCGCCACGCGCCTCCCGGATGGTTCGCAAGAAGTCGTCGTGGGTCTTCTTCCAAGAGGACTTGGTTGTCTTCTCGTCCTGATAGTGTCGCCGGGGCTCCTGTCTAGGCAGAAATTCAGCCAGCTCGGTGCCCTGGATCCTTTGCTTAGCCGAGTCGAAGGGTTTGCGTTTCTTGGTGGCAGAGCGTTCGCATATCCTCGTGTGTTTCTCCAGCGACTGCGGCGTGAATGTCCGCGCGCAGATAGCGCAAGGCAGCAGAATCGGCGGCAGCGCATCTGCATCCATTTACACCGTCCAGAGATTAATGAATCTCCGTGATTTAAAGTTGTCGTGAATTATATATTTTTTTTTCTTTTTTTTTAAAGACGAATCAAGGGCTCGGAAACTTCGACCCTGGTCAGCGGTTGCGTCTTATTTATCCCCGCCGTTATTCTCTCCACATATTTGTTCTGTCATTAAAATATCACGTGAACGAGGCGCGTTTTCTTTTTCCGTCAAATATTATATATTTTTTATTTTTCACAAATGTCAAAGGACACCAAAGTTATGGCGTGATTAGTTTATACGTAAATGCGATTCTGCGAAATTTGTCCCCGACGTCGCATGGAAATTCGATGTGACTCACCCCTTGTTAATCGCTATTCATTCTGACAAAGGCCACAAATCCGCGAATGATCGATATTTTCGCCGACAACACGTCGAGAGATCGCCAAATACGACAACAGATATACGTCATGATATGCAACGCGCGCAGGCGTTAGACACGTGCGAGATGGTATGAGTGCGAAACACGTGCTCGTCATCACAACTACATAAACTATTAAAAAACTACACACCACCAAAGCCTAACTTAAACTCTGCATATTTCATAAATTTAAAAAAAAATGATTCTTTTAAAAAAAAATATATATATATATATGTATACCTAAAAATATTTTCTTAAAAAAAATTCTTTATTATTATATATTCTATAATTTTAATTAATATTTTAATTAATGTTTTAATATATGATTTGTGTCTCTCTTTAACTATTTTATGATGCTATAATACTCTCACTTTTATTCTCACTTGTAAAAACGCGAAACTTCGCGGCAATACAATACGCTGCTGTGATTGAAAGTGTCGGGAATCTAAATTGCAAATTGCACTTTCTTCGATCGCCGCGGGAATTACGCAACGATAGCTACAATGTTTTCTTCTTGCGAGATCGTCTCGAGAACGCCCTAGTTACTATGAGCTATGCGTTATGAGATAACGCGCAATCAATGAACCATTGAATTTTAAAAGTGGTGTAAGTTCTACATTTCCTTATGTAAGTTCCGACGACGTGAATCGATAGATTCTTGCAATATTTTTCATTTTGCATCACTAGCTTGGGGAAGGCAAAGAGGTCGCATTCCTTCAATGGAACGCTGCAATGACACAAACAGAAAATTACAAGAAGTAATTAAACTTTCCGCACGATAATCACTTTTTCACATCTCAAAGTGTCCCACGCGAGTTTCATCCAATCGTGCCTTATCGAAAGACATTTCGCGATGACAGTTCTACTCATCTGAATTCTACAGAAGGATTGAGCGATCGATACCAAGGTGCGCGAATCGCGCGGACACCTGCGGCGCCGATGCCGACGAGGACGTCGAAGAGACATCGCCCCCGCGAGAGACTCGGCTCTCTCGCCTACGGATGAACAAGTTTCCTTTTTTAGGCGTCTCGCGAGGTGCCTCGGCAATCGTGGAGAACGCGAGTCTTGTCTTCCTATGCGAACAGAGTGAATCCGTTCCTTTCGTTCTCCGATTCTTTCTTCGAGCGAGAAGATATGTCTTTTTATCGTCTGCGTTTTCGGAGCAGTTAAACTTTTATTTTCCCTATTACATCCAAAGTTTAAATTATTTAACGCTGAATATCTTAAATCCATGATATCTTATTGTCGCCTCCAATGTCAACACCAGGCGCGATACCCACGTTTAGCGCGGCGGAAATGTGGGTCAGCGCGTTTGCCTTCGTTCGCGGTGCACACTTTATATCGCAACGCACTCATTATCAAACACTACTTTTTTTAAACTTCACAATCCACACGTTCTATTTATATTAACTTTTTATCTCATTTTTATATTTCGTTATTAATTTTTGTTTTTTCCTATTTCTTTATATTTAACTTCACATTTTCTCTGATGCTAGGGCGACGACGAAGAATCTTCGGTAATTTTTCACGCGACAACGTGAAAACAAACATTGTGACGTTATCAAATGATCTCATTCTGTCGAAGCCACTTAACGACGCCCACAAACGACTGTTTTGCTCTTCTAAACGAGTCGCGCGCGTATTAGAAAGAACAGGCAAAGTTTTTTCCACGTAAGCTATTACCGTTCTTCCCGCGTCATCTAAGGTCGACGGGAGTCTTAATGCATTTGCTAAGTCGGTGTAAATTAATCAGTATGCACAGCGGAGGCGAGTTATTACGATTCTTATGGCTGGTTTTAGACGTGAGCGAGAAAAAGGAAAATAAATGTTTCAGTAGCGTTATCTAACGTAAAACAAAAAATAAATCTTTCAAAGTCGATTAATTATTTTATTAAAAGAACGACTGTAATAATAATCGCGTGCTGAGTTATTGAAGCTACTTTATTAATTTAGAATACTGTATAATAGTCGGTACGCAATTTATTTTTAGAGGAAGATATAAAATTGCATAAGAAAAAAAAGTTATTATATTATTGTTATAAATTATCATTGCAAGTTATATTATATTATTGTTATATTGTAGAGTCCAGAATTTTTAGGAAGATAATATATTTTTATATAAAAACGGCTTTTCTCTCTCTTTTTGTAATTATATGACAATAATAATGTGATTCTCTAATCAAACATGTTTATTTTATTTTGGTTTGGAAAGTAAATTCAATGGTATGTATGTACTATCCAAACGTAAACAAACATCTGCAGACACGGCGATCTGAATATATAATGATACTGAACACAGCACAAAGCAAACTTTATAATTTCAGAAATTCTGAACTACATTAAATTTCACAAGAAAATTTAATCTGTGTTAAATATACTTGACACTCATTAAAACTTGCACTTTAATATTTTTCAAACCATACGTGCCATTAGCCCTGCATTCTTCGTTCTTGTTACGAAATACACTTTGTGAGACTATGAGACCAGAATAAGCACAAAATATTTTTATTCTTTTTGATTCGCCGATTTTTACAAGATTCGAACACAAATTATATAATTTAATAATCCGGTGATTAGAAAATAACGATACTGTGAAACGATGCTCGATGACGAATTTACGGGCTCACCTTCCTCAGAATATAGTTCGACCCATGTTTTGCAGATAGATATTGGCGTCTTATTCGGAGTTTCGTCGTGAAATAGAGCCTTGTCGTGGAACGGGGCCTCATCATAGGACGGGGCCTCGTCGTGGAACGGATCTCCGTCCGCGAGACTCTTCGGGACGCAGCACAGCATCTGATTGCGAGCACATCAAGACACCGACTGAGAGGCTGCGCGAGCCAAGCCGGCTCTAGTAAGAGCGAC
>NW_021851429.1:236873-237732 GCF_003651465.1 Formica exsecta | reverse complement strand
ACGCTCTTACAACCGTTGTAATCGCGACGGAGGTTTATTTTCGGTCCCATCGCCGTCTCACAAAGTGTGAACTTCGTTTTCTTTCTTTAGTACACAACCGCAGTGCAACAGAATAAATATTGCAAAGTAGGCCGTAAAAGAATAATATTATCCAATCTCTTCTATTTTTAATAAAAAAATTATATACTATATTAAAACACATTTTTAGCCTAAATTTTATTATTGCTATATAAAGATGCAAATTTAAGAGAGAGTGCCATGCTTGTGAAATATGAATTAAAATTAAAAAATCGCTAATTTTCAGTTGGCAACACGAATATTTAATATGGGCGCTTTATAATTGATAGATAAGTTAAATTAAATTTTAATAACAATTTTTATATACAAAAACTCTCGACATACAATTTTCTTTGTACTATTTCATTTTTCTACAACTCTTGTTACGATTACTATATTAGTAATCACTATACACTTTACTCTATATATACGATAAAATATAATATAAACTTTTTAAGCAATTAAACTAAAAGGAAAGGGAAATTTTTATCATGTTAATGTTTTAATTTTTCTTCTAAAAAATTATTAAACCAATTTGAACAAAAAAAAGCAATTGCAAATATGTAATAAGTTATTAAAACCATAAGCGTATAGTGATTATCTACCACATGTGTATATACTTCTCGCGTCCGTTCTCCACGTGCACTTTCAAAATCCGTCCTAAAGTCGCTTTCTATTACGAAATAGAGGTCGATAGCTTCTGTGCCGAGGTAGTTTCCTGTAATATTTCTTGTAACTGTGCGCCGGTGACCGCGGTCACGCTGTTTACCCTATAATTAGAATAGACGGGAGCCGTGGAAAG
>NW_021851429.1:226111-234807 GCF_003651465.1 Formica exsecta | reverse complement strand
GCGCCGGAAGACGATGATGACGATGATGACGGGAAAAGTCGCGGAGTAAGCGGGACCGAGGATCTCTCGCCGTATTGTCGTTCACTGTCGTAAATATACAGCACACTCGGACCGAAAGAGTGCGCCGGAAACGGACGACGACGATGATGACGGGAAAAGTCGCGGAGTAAGCGGGACCGAGGATCTCTCGCCGTATTGTCGTTCACTGTCGTAAATATACACGCGACGATGCACACTCGGACTTACTTACCCTCAGCTTCAGCCATGTTAGTCGTTAAGGGAAACACTGGTCGTTATGGGAACGCACACCGTGCGTCATCGAGCTCTTCTCCACAGTTTGAAGTAGGGATCATATACTTTTTTCAATCTTTTTGCAATATTCACCATTTAAATCTGGAATATAAAGGAATTGTTATACTCTCTTTTATATAAAATTAAGAAATTAAAAAAGACACGTGAAAAAATTTCCAAATTTGCTTTTGATCTTCAAAATACAGATTACGTATGTTAAATAAATTGTACGCTTTTAAAATTAAGAAAATTAATTCACGATTAATCGGAATATTCTCAAGAAATCACATCTCTCATTTATTACTTTTACTTATAATTTAAGATTATTATCATCACGCTAATTTAAATCCGTTCTTATATTTTTTTTTTTGGACATTTGTCTAAAATGGATATGTACCATGTGCTGAATGTCAGATTTTGACATTTGTCATTCAAAGACGTGTGTGTTTAAGCTGTTTTCGTCACAACATGCGCACCTAAACGGTAACATAATATATCTATATTTGTTAACTGCACTATGTTGCATTTTATGAAATCACGAGAAATTGTGGACAGATTTAAAAAGAATTACAATAGATATGATGATAAACATTCCTCCATAATTAGTGAAATTCTTAAAGACATGAAATATTCAAATATATTAATATAATTATATGTATATAAAACGCATATATTAAATTTTATATTTCAATAAGATTTTAAAATCTTTTTTATAGCGTTTAAAGTTTAAAGCATTGTTCCTGTCATTTCCAAGATCATACAATATTTTACTACTTTTACCATTAAAATCTTATTGATAACATAATATTAAGAGATTTCTTCGTTTAAAATTTCGCGGGCTTACGACTAAATAATACGTCACTTATCATCATAATGATAATTAACCTTTATCAACGATAACCACTTTACTATACTTTGTGGACTAAGTGACATTAATGTATATCGGCATCGAATTTCAAATGCCTGATATATCTATTTGATTGACCTAAATCTTTTAGATGGAATAAGGTATAGCATCGTAACAA
Source organism: Formica exsecta (assembly GCF_003651465.1). Classification (NCBI taxonomy): domain Eukaryota; kingdom Metazoa; phylum Arthropoda; class Insecta; order Hymenoptera; family Formicidae; genus Formica; species Formica exsecta. The sequence goes on along the minus strand of NW_021851429.1, from coordinate 233,491 downwards.
AATGATAGCCATCTGGAGATTCTTGATGAAAAATGATCCCACTGTTTCTCAGGTATTTTATGCTTTAATTATATATATTTAATTCATGCTGCATAAATATATAACAGTTGTATGTGTAACTATGTGTTGATTGATAAATGTGATTATTTGTGACTACATATATTGCTTCGCGTATTACAAGATTATATTTCTATTTTGTTTGCAACGAATATATTCCACTTGATATTACAAATGCTTCAAAGTGTTTGAATCGAACGATTCGAAGTCTTTGTAACGCCAAGTAAAATCCCTCTCAAAAGTCGCGCTTGCCCGAAGATGTTGACTCGAATCAACTCGAATCAAACAAACCGCGGGAACAATTTAAATAATACGCAGAAGCAAATTTTACAAGCTAATTTTGTAATGCCATCAAAAATCAATAATTTTAATCAATGACTTGATGTTATTGAATGATGCAGGGAATAAATATTACAAGAACGTTATCTACCGAAAGAAAATATGTGGAGACGACGGAAAAAGATGGGGTAAAAAAATATTGAACTATTTATCTTCAAATATTAATTACAAATGCTACTTCTTTTTATTTGGAGGAATTAAATCAAATTAATATTTTGAGAAACGTAATTCAAACTTATTGTAACTTTTATATAAATTTGATTTTTATTATTTAAGAATACCTCAAGAGAGAGGGAGAGAATTTAAATATTAATAATTTCTATTTATTATATATATTATTTGTCTTTACTAGATATTATTAGCCTCACCTTATTTCAGATCAGAACTATCCGTTTGAGCGATTCTGCCTCGCGTAACTCTCTATCGTTAGAGATGTTAAAGATTCTGCTAAAAGAGATCAAAAGAGACGAGGACAACAAGGATCTTCGATCGATCCTATTGATATCCGACTCTGGAAAAGTGTTTTCCGCCGGACACAACCTGAAGGAACTGGTTTGTAGGATTCCATTTCCATAAGACTTCTTTATATTCATTATATAGGAAAATCATTAGTTTGCGTTTTAGACAGCTACCAACGCTAAATTCCACAAGGACGTGTTCGAGACCTGTGCAGAACTCATGCGGACCATTAGTCAGAGCCCGGTGCCGGTGATCGCGGCGGTGGACGGTTTGGCAGCTGCAGCTGGTTGTCAGTTGGTCGCGGCATGTGACATCGCGGTGTGCACGGAAAGAAGTTCCTTTTCCACTCCAGGGTACTTTGCAAATAGCTTGTCTCATTACTTATTATCCTTTTGGCCATTATCCTGTAAAAATTACTATTTTTATTAGTACCATTATATTTACTGTTAATTGCTATATTTTCATTATATCAATAATCACTATTATTTCATTATATTAATATTATTATTATTATTCGGTAGGGCAAATCTCGGGATATTTTGTTCAACTCCGGGTATACCGCTGGTGCGCAACGTGCCAAGGAAGAGCGCGATGTATATGCTCTTCACGGGACTCCCTATTTCCGGCAGAGAAGCTTATGAGTGCGGTCTCGTTAGCAAAGTCGTGCCGAATGACAAGCTCGGTGAGTTACTATAAATTACTGCATGCGTTTACCTAATAAATTTTACACCTGAGTGATTTTCTTACTTTGATTTTAGACGAGGAAGTTCACCGAATTATAGATGCTATCAATGCGAAGAGTCGCTCGGTCATACACCTTGGCAAAACGTTCTTGTACGAGCAAATGGATCTTGATATATCGACGGCATATTTTCTTGGCACTGAAAAAATGGTAAACAATCTAAAGATGAAAGATGCGCAGGAAGGGATACGAAGTTTTTTAGAAAAAAGGAAGCCGGATTGGTCACATGATTACGAGAAGAATTAATTACGTCAATATTGACGTAATATAACATTGACTCATAATATTATGCGCGACTTTATCGTTTGTATTTTTTTCTTTCATCAAAAACAGATTACGAAAACTATCATACTTAATATAACATCTCTTTATACACGAGATTTTTTACAATTGATATTAGCCATGTAATTTTTTATGTATAATATAATTTTAATATTTTAATAATATAAGTTTTTTGAAAGAAATATGTTTCGTATATTACATCCTTTTAAATCAGTAATATTCTTAGCCTGGTTTACTAATCACACATAGAATGTGAATCTAGATATGATAATTAAGCAATATAAATATCAAAGTTAATTTTTGACAAAAGTAATTGTCAAATTATTCATTAAAAGATTATTTAGAAGTTTTTATTTTATGATAATTCCAAAATCTTCCGCTACTTAAGATCGTAAATATTTGAATATTGCACAATTTTTCGAAGAAAATGCTGTTGTATTTTGAAAGATATTGACGGAATCTGAATCTACAAACAATATTCTCAATTGTATTTATCGATTGTTATTGTTTGTTTGGTTTTCAAATAACTGACAATGAATTGTACGAGATCAGATTAAATCTTATGTAATATAATTAAAACGAATAAAATTGTTGTCACGTGCAATTTTGATTTTACAATTTCAAAAAACAATATATCTCTCGTGTGAGATAACCCCACAGAAGAAAAATAAACATAGGAACATATAGTGAATCATATAAATGAGCTAGATACACAATACAATTATCAAATGTAGCAAATGTACTTACAATGTTGATCAGAGGAAAAATTAACTGAGAATAATATGAAACTTCGATTTAATTTTAATTAAAACTAAGTTCGTACTTTTGTCATAGAAAAAAACAGAAAAAAGAGAGATTAATTAAAGAAATATTAGTTAATTTTTTAAAGTTTTATAATTCATCAAAATTGAAGCAATTATATATACTAATTATGTAATATATATATATATTATAATATAGTAAGATAGTAATTATTAATATAAATATTATTAATTATTAGTATATTAATATAGTAATTATTAATGTACATGTACGATTATATTAAATTTATGTTATAATGTATCAAAAAGTAATTGTAATTCCATGTAATCATGCCATTGAAACAGAATTTGAAGGTCAAGTTCATAGATCTCATATAAGAAACAATATTAATCAGTTTACAACAGCATGTATCATTTAATCTTTTATGTGCAAAATCTAAAATAAATATAATAACTGTATATTTTAAGCAAAGATCACATTAATATCTTTAATAACCAATGATTTATAAAAAACAATGTATTAAAAATACAAGAGAACGTGGCATGATATATTTGTTATTATAATTATTTACTTGGTATTTTCCGACATCTATGAAACTTTAGAAAAATTCTTATCTTCGCGTAGTATTTGTTTATTCCATAAAATTATGACATTTCTTGGAATCTTCCAAATTTTTTTCCTGTCAATTGTGAATTAAATAGATATTTACCAAATTGTCTGTTCCCAATCTTGCATTTTATTTAATATATGATATGATAAGCGATATTATTTAAAGTTATAGCTTAGGTATCACTAACTGATCTATTTATAATTTTTACATTATGATTTATATGAGAGATATTTACGAGAAACATTTACTAAAAGAAAGGAACGCGTGACCATTACAAGATTTGTGTGATAGTAAAAGCGCAAATATCGTCTGTTATTCTCGGCCTCGTTTTGATAAATTTGTTTGTCGTGATAACGCATTGCCTCCATTCGCGAGAAATCTCCGTTTGTGGTCTTACGTCAGGCTAATAAAATCTTGAAAATTGAGGTTTTCAGTATTTTATCTATTAAATGATTCACAGCAATCCAATATGTTCACGCAATCAAATATGTTCACAAGAACAAATATAATTTGCAAAGAATAAATTGCAAAGAAATATTCACATGCACATTTTTGAAGCATATTTCCAATATTATTTAGACACGTTTTTAAACTTTCACATCGCTACAACTATCAGATGGATTAGATAGATCAAACTATGATTCCCGATACAGAATGCTACACAGAAAAGATAGCTCAGTATGTGTTCTTGGATCCAAGATAAGGTCGGGTAAGTTCGCGGTGGTCGAGCAACGTCAGGTCGAGTATCTCGAAGGCCGTCGATATGCCGCTCTTATTATATCGCGTGAAATAAAAAAATTAATCTTTCTCTCTCTCTCTCTATCCGTCTCTATCTCATTTTCTTACTCGCTCTTTCCCCGACCGAGCTTATAAAAGATATCCGTCGTCGCGCCAGAGACCAGTATCACTCTGACTTATTATTTCGGTGCGCAAAGTCGAAGGAATACACACGACGTATCACACGCAAATAACGGACACAAAGCGGAAGTCGCTCGTCGACAAATTAATAAAAACGTCGACTATAAAGACAAAGCTCTTTCTTAGTTTATGAATCTTACCGAGACTATTATTGTTGGCAGCTATATGAGGCTTGAGATTTTCCAGAGCGCCGAAACTCGAAAAGTTGCAAGGCGAGACAGGAAGACAGGAAGCACGTGGAAGACGAGCCTGTCGAGACAAAGACGATTCACCAAAAGACAGATAACGGAGTTGTTCTTCGAGAATTGCATCGGTCAGTAGGATTTACAAAAAAAATGTAAACCACATTTAGCGAAGAGAAAGCATCGTGTTTTGAACGCGCGTTTTGAGTGCATCATTAAGAGCATCGATAACGTCTTTTACAGTTCGTTTCAGTTGTGTCATCTGCGATTAAAGTGGAACAATCATATATTTTCGAATTTTCTAGAAAGAAAAAAGAAATACAAAGTGTACAAGTGCAATTAAAATAAACATATTTTATGTCAATGTAATCCTGGTTTTTCAATCTTTAGTATGAAACACAGAAATGCTTTAGCAATAATAGTAAAAGAAGCAGGCTTTTGCAATTATCGTTGGGAATAAAGATCAAAGCTATTAATGATAGCAAAGTGATTAACGCGGAAGGAATGATATGATTGAGACATAAATAACCATAGGGAATCGTAACACACGCGCATGTATATGTCGCACTGTCGTTATTTTGATTTCTTAGATGAATAAGTCTTTGATTCGTATTTCTTCTCTGTAGAGCATTTATTAATAGTGACTAAATTAATTAATGGAATAGTAGATTTCATAAGAAATTTAAAAGTAATAAACACGCATACACATGTGATATCTTTATTGTATTTTGGAAATGTAAAGATTAAGCTCTTTCGCTATTCTCTATTAAAAATTCTCACTTTATTCTGGTAAATACATGCATGGAAAAAAATAGACAACAGTCCAGAATAGCGGGGGGCAAACTACGGGATTCTAGTATAACAATATTTCTTTTGTCTATATTGCAGATTGTGAAAAAATGGCTGCTGTTCCGCAAAGTGCTTTCGCAGTGCGCAAAGTTCGTTGTAACAACGAGCGCGCTGTTTCAATGTCCGTGAAAGGGGAGAAAGGAAAGAACGAAGAGAAGAAGGAAAATATCTTTAATTCCCGGCCTCATTTAGAAGGTATAATTCTCGCATAGTTTTCGCAACGTCTTTTTTATCAATTTAATTTTAATAATCGGAAAGAAAAACGCTTTCGCACTCTTACCTAATTCAATCGATCTTGAAGCGAATCTTACGGAATACTTATCCGCAGGCTGGGAGCTGACGCCGCTCAAGTACAACAGCAAGCTGATGAATAGTATTTGGGGTCTATACAACCGCTACTCTGTCCACAACTTCAAGAAGAACACCGATGCCGAGGAGGGGGCCCGCGACGGGGTGGCCGCGGCGATCTGGGGCGCGATTCTGGAGAATCGTCCCCCGGCCGCCAATGCCGTTGCTACCACCATCGCGGATGGCCCCCAAATTATGAGGACCCGAAGTAGCCTCTAAACATAATGTGGCCACTTGAATGTGAAAAATCGCTTAAAGATAATAATCGACAAGTGATCATTATTGTAATACAATAAAAAATAAATAAATAAGCAAAATATTACCACGTTGTGTGTGTGACAGCACTATATTATTATTATAGTAATAGAGATAAATTAGAATGAAGTTATAAATTTATCATTTTTATCCCACAAAATGTATTCATCCACGCACACATCGATGAAATTTCAAATTACATACATCGAATTCTGTTGAAGGTTAACACCATCTGTTGGCAATAACACAAATTTCGTGACGTGCGTGATGTAGTCAGATGTCAGATGTGTGGTGTGAAATCGATCTTTTGATTTGTAAAAAGACCGATCGACGAGTCGCCCAGTGGCGCGTTTTATCTCGACTTTGATTTTTGACTTTTTTCAACATACGGGGTGATATCTAGTCAATAAAAAAAAGAAGAGAAGAAATGGCTCTTTACGATAACCAATACTGGCTTCTGTCGCACATCAGGGACAGCTTTCTCGCTATGGACGATACAGGTATGTTTCTGGTAAACATAGGTTAGAATATCAATATATTAATCCTGAAACACCCATTGCTTTCTGATTCTGCATATTTTTTGATAATAACAATTCTTGATAAAACATCGATGACGCGTTTATCTCAAATATTAATATATATATTCTTTTTGTTAAATAGTCAATAAATTGATTTAAAAAAAAAAACTTAAGATTCCCTGATATAATATTATTATGACACAATTACTAATATAATACATTAATAATAATTAAATAAATAAGATGAACATATTATGTTGATATTACTTTTGCTTGGAAGGTATGTGCGAAATAGTAATGCTTGGAGAAGATATTCCTAAGCAGTTGAAGGCAAATGGAACATTGCAGTGCTATCCTGGTATGGAGGATAGCGATGATGAAGATCTAGATGCCATGGCAGAATCATATGACGTACAAATGGGTACATATATATCCATTTTTTCTTATTTTATATAAAGGCACTTAAGTATCATAAAACTGAAATTAGAATTCAAGAATTAATTTAGTTCAAAATTATTCATCTAAAATTTTAACAGCATTATATTTTACTTTTAACATTTGTCTATATACACAAATTATATATATAATATAAAATAAATGTTTAAGCAATTATTTTTAATTAAATTTTTTAATAAATAATTCTTTTACTTGCAATGTTCTAGACATGGAATTCAGTCATAGACAGAGATCCAATACTGCACAGAGATTGGAAAAGATGGACATAGAAAGAAAAAAGGCTGCAAAAGTTAAACATGTCAAATGGGAGCACAATCTTAATGCTGTCACACCTACAGACCAATCGGAATTGTTCCAAAGAAAGGATTTTCGTAAAAAAGCACCTGTGAAAAAGGGACAATCTCTCTTGTCGGAACAACTCGAGAAGTGTCCAAATTTACCACAGAATTCATTCAAAGATTATGTCAAGTTTGACGGCAACGTATGTTCTATTGGATTTTCTCATTTTTCTGTTTTAATATACAAGCTTATTTCCAAACTGTTTCACAAAAACTTTTATGTCGAAAGTTTTTGTAACAAAAATAAAAATGTATTCAGAAATTT
>NW_021851429.1:221005-225251 GCF_003651465.1 Formica exsecta | reverse complement strand
ATTCCTGTAAGAAAGTATAGAATATTCATGTGTATGCTGCCAAAAGAGGAGAGGATGTATCCGCTTCAGGTGGTAGTGACGGTGACGGCACGGGTGTTGGACTTTATCGGGCTGATTTGCTACAAATATGCAAGTGAACACCCCGATCATAATTTGAAGTCTGTAACAAGCTACTTTACATCGTCGGCACACGCATGCCTTATTCACGAAGTTTCGGCCGGCCGTTACTTTCAGGGAGGACATCTCGCGTTATGGACTGTACATCACTGAGGACGATGGCGAGGTTGACTGGGCCTTTCCTTGTTTGGACCCGCGAGAAACTATTTCCAAGTTCGAATTCACTACACTGGGTCTGATCGAGATGAAACCGAGCGACAGAGCGCGGCACAACACGCTTAGCTGCATCGAGAGGAAAGACGAGGAAGATCTGGAACATAAAGACAAGGAGCAGGAGGAGGTCGCGAATGATCTGGCTAAGATGGAGGGTCACACCACCGCGATGGAGGCGCCGTTATATCAATCATACAGGTAGTTTTCTAATAATTGAATATCATATCAAAATTTTGTACAAATGAGTAAATAACTGATAATGTAATTACTTAAGACAATATATTGAAATATCAAAAATATAAATATCTTATTGCACATCTAGGGTATATATAATTAACAAGATGCGAGCAAAGACTGAGATTCATCTTGGGATATCGGGTGAGAAGATAGAGATAGACCCAGTTATAACGGGTAAAGGTGCTGCCAGGTTTTGGAATAGACAGCGAGCAGTCAGCTATCATATAGACAACATTGCTTGGTGTGAAGTGACCGAGACTAAGGGATCGAAAACTATGTTTACATTGGTTTATACTCCGCAATCCAATGCTCCAGATAACTTTCTAAGTTTGTATTCAGTTATTTTTCTTTTAATTAACTATACATATTTCTTGAAATTGTGGAAAATTTATTTATTCCGAAAAAAAATTTAATAAAATTTTTTTTATGAATTTATAATTTTTGACACATTGAATATCCCTGCATAATAAAAGATCAATATTTCACAGATAATATCCTAATACTACTCAATGATATTACAGGTCAAAGTCATTCGCTTCATCAATCTGCATCATTTAAGAATCACGATTTTGAAGCGGATTCGGTAACGGCTGAAGAAATTGTACGAAAAATTAATAACATTCTAGAATTGCATAGCAGTCAATCTAGAAAGGAGTATCTCGCGCAAAAGGAAAGAAAAGCAGCGAGAAGAAAGAGTTTTCATCTATACAGATGACAGCTCTATTGGTTACTCTGTGCAATCTTAGATTATCTGAAGCATTGAATATTAATGTACAATACGACGTGATCGTACGAATCGCTCTAAAATCAGAAATACGATCAAATTAAGTATCCAGAATTTCGTTGACGTACCAAAAATGGCAGAAAGTAGACAGTCACAAACATAAAATTTAATATTATATATTATTGGTAAATTATTTTGTATTTATTATATTTATACTGAATCAATATATGATGAATGTATCATAATCGCAATCATTCTATCATGAATAAGTATTGTATAATTAATCGTGTGTAATGTCATATTTAATTGGTATTTATATTTTTACTATGAAGCTCCCTTATTACCTGGAAATTTGTAGACTTGTAAGAATAAACAATACTTAAAGTACATCAGTTTCATTGTTCTGATAACTTTATAACATTTTTGGTGGCTGTGGATATATTATTCTCCATTTTTTCCATAAATTTTTTATTTAATTTGTGTATATGCTGACTAAGTGTAGATATTTTTAGTGCTGCATCCAAAGTTTTCCGACTATTTTGACAGATATGTTCATAATCGGGACGTGTCAAAAGAAAAACTCTGTCAGATTCTGTTAATATATTTATATCAAAAACCTGTCCTTGTCCTTCCACACTTGTTTTCTGCTTAGTCAGATTTTTCCGTTGAATCTTACGATTCTTGTATTCCTTCTGCCAGTCTTTACGCTCTTGTTTAAGTTTCTCTATATATTCCTTCAGATTAAATGCCTCATCATTCTGAATAATACATTCTTCGTTGACTTTATTCGGTGAAAACCTGTTCTCATCAGATGTGCCTTCATTATCTAAGAAAAAAGATAATTATATTCTTGAATTGCTAGGGATCACCAGACTTCTTTATACAATAGAACAAATTATTTATGATAAAAGATAGTGATTATATTTATTGAAACAATATTGGTAATTTAAAGATAAATATATTCCTCTATCTTTCTTTCTAACTTTCCAAATTTAAAGGAGAAAATTTTTCAATATTATACGATACGTTATATTTTGCAAGGTGGACTAACCTTTAGTTTGGTCGCACGTTATAATTCGCGTGTGGAAAATCGACGACCTCCGTTTGTAGACGGTCTTCTCAGATTTACGTTCCTTATCGAAATGCGATATGTCAGCCGTAGCCATTATCGAGCAAAACTTGTCGCGGGCAAAATGTTTTATTTCTCGATGTACAAAATGGCGGCATAAATTTCAAATGATTTCAAACGAATTTCCGCTTTCCGCATGGAGCATGCAATGCGCTTTGACCAATCGGAGAATTGATTTCAATCACATGTATTTTATAGCGAATTCGGTCACTTGCACTACATCACACCAGTGCACATTAAAGGCTGCTATTTATGAAGTATATGAATGCAATGATATAATATATAAAGATTTTGATGATGAAAAAATAATGTATGTTTGGTTAAATAAAATGACAATTTATCATGATTGGATTTTAATTACTTAAAATGTTTATATTATTCTTTTTATGCGCAGAGCATTCTGCGCATTACATATACACGGTTTTCGCTTGTGTGCGTATCCCCTCCATTACGGTTGCGTGTTGCTAGCGTGGGCATTCTGGCATCACTGGATGTGAGTCAGGCGCGCTATTCCCTGAGCCACCAGAGGCCCAAGCTGTAAAGCCCGTTCTACATTGATCGCCAGTCGCAAGCAAATCGACCAATCACAGTCGATTATTCCGTCGAATATTCGACTGTGATTGGTCGATTTGCTTGCGACTGGCGATCAATGTAGAACGGGCTTTACAGCTTGGGCCTCTGGTGGCTCAGGGAATAGCGCGCCTGACTCACATCCAGTGATGCCAGAATGCCCACGCTAGCAACACGCAACCGTAATGGAGGGGATACGCACACAAGCGAAAACCGTGTATATGTAATGCGCAGAATGCTCTGCGCATTACATATACACGGTTTTCGCTTGTGTGCGTATTCCCTCCACTACGGTTGCGTGTTGCTAGCGTGGGCATTCTGGCATCACTGCTCACATCCCAGAGAACTCGGGTTCGATTCCCGACTCCGACCCTGGCCTGCGCTTTCCTATTTTTCCTTTCCTACCACCTCCCTAACACAAATTCCTTCCTTCCCCCAAGAGGAACCTACATATATACGACATTATTCTATCTTTAAAACCAGTTTATGGCCGTATAGCGAGTATTCGCTGGAGCCAATCCCAAAACCCAAGCAAGCAAGCAACCGTTACAGCCTTCGTCGAGTACGGCCGTGAGTTGTGATACGTTACGCGTGTGTCCTTTGTTTGGACCTTATTTTTTGGACTTTCTCCTCTTCTAAGAGGATTTTTATTATTGTTAACGCCTTTGTATTCTCATTTAACGCCACTTCTGTATACATTATACGCTAGATTGTGGCCGTATTGACCTTCGTTCGAGGGCAGAAGCCATTCAAGCAAAGAAGAAGAAGCGACACGTAACTGGGAAACCGCATACGAGAGAAAGACCACGTACCCACTAACCTCAACCTCAACGACGACAATGATGCCTAGGAAGAATACGGCGGCCGCCGCGTCCTCCGTGACAACCGTCCCGTCCTCCGTGACAACCGTCCCGTCCTCCGCGACAACCGTCCCGTCCTCCACGACAACCACCGCCTCATCGTCGTGGAGTATCATTCAATCGCCGCCGAGCACGTTGACGCCGATCGTCGATCGATGGCAAGGCAACCCACTCAATCTCAACGATCGTCCGGCATCTTACATCGAAACGATGAGTTATCTTGAATCGGAGAACTCGAGGTTGAAGCGGGAGGTGCAAACCACCCAGGAAACTTTCACTCTGGAAATGTCCAACATCGAGACCGTACCACAGTATATACAGTAGCGCAACTCTCCCGATTTTGTGTTGGCCAAAACGGAGTGCGCATGCGCGAAATAAGTAAGTTGGCCAGTAACG
>NW_021851429.1:203810-218008 GCF_003651465.1 Formica exsecta | reverse complement strand
ATGAAAATAAGTGCACTGCAGTAGTAACGTTCGGATTTCAATGCTATAGAGCCTATGCTATGTATTAAAAAATAACATAGATATTAGTACAAGAATCTTGAAGTAATTAAAATGGTATTTTAATTAATTTTTATTTAGCAAATATATATAATGTATTCTGAAAGTTGAGAAGATATGTTATCTAACTAGACTTAATCGGGTGCGCATATCGTTTACTAAATTATAATGAATAACAGCTGCCACTATAAAATCATGCTCTGATGTAATAGCTCATAGAAATCTTAGCGAGCATTTTCAAAAATACTGAGAGTTAAAAGTAAAATGTTTAGAACAGTAAATGTATTCATATCGAAGATATGAAGTTATTCTACTAACGGAAATAAATGATATATGTTTGTGATTTAATGAATATGACTAACATTTTTATTTAACGTATGTTCTCTAGATTGGAGAAGAAGACAAAGAATTTGCAGATAGCAGAACGAAATGCAGTGATACATGAAGTCGACATGAAATCGATACGAGTCGATTTTGCAGAAGCTATCATATCACATGTCTTGTGCGTATCGTGGAAAAGCTCTATAAAGGGAAGCATATTTCTGCCGCAAATGGCAGAATACATGCAAACGCAGAGAGGGCTGGACTTTAGCAAAATTATCTATCAGGCATTGAAGGAGGTTATGTGCATGTTTTCGAGAGGGGAGGATCCTTTGATAGACAATTTTGAAAGTGCAATGTGTTCAGTATTCCAGCTTCGTTCTACGAAGGTTAATCCGTGTTTGCACCACTCATCTTTTCTATCGGATTATCTCGCAGAACTTACCTCGGGGCTATCTTCGCGAGCTCGTGGCTAGGACACACACGCATCCGACCATGTTCAAAAAAATTTTTACTCCAGTCTTGCGACGCCTGTATTTCGCGATACGAAAGGCGAGCTTTCACGGCGATACGCAAAGAAGACCGATCGAGGCGCTAGGCGAACTGATAGAGATTCGCAGTGGCCCAAACAGCAATATATATCCGATTTGCCGTTTGATAACGAATAAATTTCAATTCTTGCCTGATGTAATGACATCAGCAGCCGGAAGAGAGCTCTCGAGAACCTCACTCCTGGGACCGTTTCTCTCGGCATTGGTATCTGCCGAAGTGCAACCGAAACTGCTGGAGGCACTCTGCAATAAAATATTTGCCGATATTCCGAGGAAATCGATGACTCTCCTGATGCAGCGAAGGTCGGAGAGTTATCGGAGAAAATGGTATGCCGCAGAGTATTTACAAAAAATGCTCGACGAACTGCAAGCTACAGAATCTCAATGGAAAGATGGTTTTTTAGCGATGCACAATAAAGACTTGATCAATCAATGGAAGCAACAGTTGGAGCAACTGGTTACATTCAAATTATGTGCAGAGGCAGCACTGAAAGAGCCCATCTTTTTGAGAAGATGTTTAGGCTTTTACATATCGGTCGCCGTATTTTTGCTGAGTCTTCTAACGCAGACTGCTCCGGATAATTCTCTTCCCGAACTTCCGTTGCCTCAAGAAGTTATGTGCAAATTCACCGCATTACCAGAATGGTACGTGGAAGACATAGTGGAATTCTTGTTATTCACATTCCAGTAAGTTTTTACTAAATTATCAAATCTCACAAATTATACATAATGCTTATCTGGAGCTTATTAACAATTATAACTGCATTGTTTTATTTGCAGATTCTGCCCAATGTCGTTTGATGTAAATATATCGCCGCTTATCACTTTGTTACTCGTCGTCGTGTGTACGCCACATTGTATACGAAATCCGCATCTTATTGCAAAAATCATCGAGGTTCTTTATAAGGTTCAGGTAGGAGTTTGTACACGAGGAACAGAATCTTTTGGCCACAAATTCATGGCACATCCTATATCCAAGACATTTCTGGCGTCGCATCTCATGAAGTTTTATATCGACGTTGAAATCATTAACATTAATTCCGAATTTGAGGATAATTTTATAATATGTTATCACGTAAGTGTGATTTTAAATTCGTTGTGGCATAGCCCGATGCATCGAGCGTCTATCGTCAATGAGAGTAATAATGGCAAGCACTTCGTCAAGTTTATCAACATATTGATGAACGACACCACTTTTCTGCTCGAGGACACTCAGGAATATTATTTGAAATATATACTCGAGGTGGAGGAACTTATGTCCGACACTATCACATGGAACGCTATTTCGCAGGAGCAACAACAATCGAGAAGGAGACAGCTGGTGGAGAACGAGAAAAAAGTCAGATTCTCTCTTAAATTAGCCGAACATATAGTTGCCATGTTTCATTATTTAACAGTCGACATTAAGGAACCGTTTCTACGACCGGAATTAGTCGGACAATTGTGTGCCATGCTGAATTTCAATTTGCAACAGTTGTGCAGATCTAAGTCTGAAAATTTGACAGTGGAAAAACTGGGAAAATACGGATGGGAACCGAATCTGTTATTCTGTCAATTGATTGATATATATTTACATCTTGACCATGATAATTCTGCGGCTGCTTCAGCCATTTTTGCAGCTTTTGTTTCGTAACGAGTTATTCACCGACGCTGCGAATGAATTAGAGAGATCCGGCATCAAAACTACGACGGAAATTGAAAGGTTTGTAGCTCTCGCTGAGCGTGCGGCGGTAATCGCAAGAGACAATCGCGCGCGTGACGACGCTCCTGAGGAATTTCGGGATCTATTGATGGACACTCTTATGGAGGATCCAGTCAAGCTACCGTCTGGTATTGTTGTGGATAAAGCAGTTATCATTAGACATTTACTCAGCAGTGCCACGGATCCTTTCAATCGGCAGCCGCTTAGCGAAGATATGTTCGTGCCAAGTAAGTAATACATGTATTGTTAATATTTTTCTCTTTTTTGATAAAGTCAACTTTCTTTTAAGTCTAAATATTGGTAACATTTTATAACAATGCATTTTCATATACATAAATATATTAGAAAAATATTTGATGTGTCATAGATAATATAGTTCTTGATTGTCCTTTAAAATCTATCGTATTGAAATTTTTTAATATTCTTATGCCGATTTAAAAATATGTATATAAACTATTGTAATTTTTTTTATCCATGTAGAAATATATCTCAAATTAATATTTATTTTCGAAATTGCAGTGCCCGATTTGAAAGAAAGAATATCAATATGGAGACAACAAAAGAAACAGTGCTAAGGTGACAAGAATGCACATGATTTATAATTAATTATGCACATGAAAATAAGAATATAGGGAAGAAAAGAAAAAGGAAGAAAAAGATAAGCATTATAAATGCTTATGTATATGTATGTATGTATGTATATATGTATGTAAAATAATGTAACACAATATTATGAATATTAAAAATAATATTCACTTTTTATTGTTTCATATGATTATGTAATAAGATATTTAATTTCCGCTCAGAAAAAGAGGAGAAGAATATGACAATAATAACAAAGCGTGATTGCATAATAAATACATTTTTGGGAAATGCGTTGCTACAATAATGCAAAACGCTTCAAATTTAATAGATAAACTTTGAGAATATATAAAGACATTCAAGAGAAATAAGAAAAAAAAATTGTGAATTTATGCGAAATTACAACGAGTTTTTTCTCGTCTCTTTTGGATGTCTTTATATATTTTCGAAGTTTATCTATTATATTTGAAACATATTGCATATTAAAAAATTATTATCAAATTCTTGGTTTTATATAGAAATAGTAACTATTAAACAATTTTCTGTTATCTAATTAACATCGCTATTTTATAAATAATTTACAAATTTAAGAAATAGAAAATGATTAAATAATTTTACTCAAAGTTAAAATTTTATTTATATAAATATTAGACTCTATTTTACATCTTAAATAGACAATAAACGGATAATTTTAACTTTTTCGGATATTAATTTGTCTGATTTCTGAACAATCAGTTCAATATCTGAATTCTCTGTGTTGGGATCGTATCAGACTAATTAAACTGATAAAAATAGTTATTATACCTTTAATCTTACTAGCCGCTCTTTGCAAGCTTTATATAACCATTGTGATTAAAATTTAAATGCGGAATAGATAACGCAACGCGCACCGCATAGCGGTAAACGAACGAACTAGCGATTATCAAAAACTGTTTTTTGTAATGTTTTTGGAATGTTGCTGTAACATTTTCATGAAATATTAGAATTACATGTTCCAATAATGTCTCAACAATATTACATTGTTGTGAAACTGACCAATCACAGCTATTCCTCTGAAGAATGGAATGACTGTGATTGGCCAGCCTTCGAACTACGGATGTTATTAAACCCAATTAGGGGTGACGTGTAAACTTAGTCTATGACTACGTTTACACGTCACCCCTAATGTTCCGACTGACAACGTGTCGGGTTCGGACGTGTTTTTGCGTGCTGCGTGTGTCCTTTGTCTGGACCTTTTTTTTTGGACTTCCTCTTCTCTTAAGAGGAGTTTTTGCTTATATCTTACAAACCCATAAGGAACAATGGTGTATGGGCGACTAATGCCCAACCAGCCATAAAAGAAAGAAGAAGAACGTCACCCCTAATGCGGGATCTACAATGCAGTCGTAAGAGCCCTAAGCCTTAAGAATTGACTAATCACAGTCGAGTATTCTCTTTATACTCGACTGTGATTAGTCAATTTCTTAAGGCTTAGGGCTTAAATCACCTATTGTAGACCGGCACTAAGGCTTAGGGCTCTTACGACTGCATTGTAGACCCCGCATAATCGGATTTAATAACATCCGTAGTTCCAAGACTGGCCAATCACAGTCATTCCATTCTTCAGAGGAATAGCTGTGATTGGCCAGTTTTACGTAGTCAATGGCCGCGTTCAGCAGAGAAAGCGCTTAGTTATCGTCTTGTCAACACTTGACGTTGATTCGTTGGTTCTAAAAGTAAGAACCAATCACATTCGATTGCTACTAAGCGGTTTTCTCTGCTGAACGCGTCCAATGTTTCAAAAATATAAAAATATTACAATGCAATACAAAATTGTGACGTTGAATCGCATCTATTAAGCCTCACGATTTATAAAGTTTTCTATGTGTTAACATATTAAATATAATGGTTGAAATAAATTGTAAGATAAACGCAATATAGATTGTTGAATGAGTGTAATAATGAAACCTAACCTAATATAACCTCTCTAATTAGCGGCGTGTAGCGCGGGCTCGCTCACCAAGTTGGCAGACCTGCGAACGCGTGCGGACCGGCGGCGCAGTGCTCGCTGCCAAAAAGGGGCAGAGCGGCGTAGAGTGATGCGAAAATTGTCAAATATTAGGTGCACGACGACGGTGCGGCGAGTCCGGTGAGCCTGGTATTGGTGTGGCGTGCGACACAACACAACACGTAGCCGCGTCAAGAGGCCCGCGCGCGCTCGCGCGGACGCGATGTCGAGCATTCTGGAGAAGAAGATCATGAGCCTGGAGGAACGGCTGCGAGCGGAGAACGAGTCGCGGGACAGGGACAGACAGGGCGGCGAGATCGGAGGCCCGAACGCGGGTCTGCTGCATCCGTCGACGGGCCCCGTGTCCAGTCCCGCGCTTCGCAGGCCTCGACAACGTAAGCATGTTGCCCTATGCTAAGTAAGAATCCTCGCCAATCTCTCGACGCTGGATTTTTCTTCAGCTGATCGATATCCCTCGATGACGCGTCGTGGTTGCACGATCGCACGATTACAGGTTATGTTGATCGTTTCGATGTCCATTGTTGATCTTATGAATTTCCGCGTCCTGACAACTCCGGATACGTTTTTCATGCCTAATAGATGACAAAATAATATTTCTTCTCCGCGGTCGCTTGTCGGTTATTTTTATCCCATTTGTTTATCTGTATTGCGAGCATGGATTTTATTAACTGTTCCATTTGCTCGTTTTTGTTAAGCCACAGCTAAATCTTATACATTTTTATTGTTATATAATATATTGAAATGTAGTTAATAAGTAATATAATAAAAAACAAAATTCTGATATCAAATAAAAATGTTTGAAAAATTGTTGGTGAGCAATGCTATAAGATAAATGTTACAACAACCCTTGAAAGGATTAATATAGTTTTATATTAAGAAATTATATATTACGATACAAATTTGTTATTATTAAATTTATAATTATGAGTTTAAACTTTTAGAATTAAAATAATTGAAATACTTTTTAATCTATGAAATCCAAGACTATTTTTGGATATCAAAGTAATTTAAAAGATTTATTTTATTTATTTGTACATTTTATATATGTATATATAAACTATAACTATAAGAATATTAGAGGAAACTTAATAGGGTAATATGTTAAAATAATACATATATATATATATATATATTTCTCGATAGTCGGAGATATGGGTACCCCAACACGACCTAGAAGACAGTTGGATTTACCAGTATCGCAGATAATACCGCCAAAGAAGCATGATAGCGAATTTGAGTCAAAGATGCAAGAGATCATGAAGATGAATGGTATCCTAAACATTAATGGCCAAAGATATCAGACAGAGATGAAAGATTTGGAGCATTTAGGTGAACTTGGTAATGGTACCTGTGGACATGTTGTCAAAATGAGGCACAAACCCAGTGGCGTGGAGATTGCTGTGAAGCAGATGCGACGTTCTGGAAATACAGAGGAGAACAAGAGGATAATCATGGATCTTGATGTTGTGCTCAAGTCACACGACTGTCCGTACATTGTACAGTGCCTGGGCTGTTTCATCACCGAGTCTGATGTATGGATTTGTATGGAGCTGATGGCAACATGTCTGGATAAGCTATTGAAACGCAGCAGGCAGGTGATTCCTGAGGATTTCTTAGGCAAAGTCACAGTAGCAGTAAGTTTCTTTCATTTTTAAGACGTTTTATCTCTAGTTTCAAAGCTATTTGCAAAAGTCTGAATATTTCTCTTTGCTTCGATTTTTTCTCTTAAAATTTGAAATAAAATATCCTGGATAATTTTCGCAATGACTTTGGAATTGTAAAGAAGATTCTATGCCATTTTTTTTCTTCAGACAGTAAAGGCGTTGTCGTACCTGAAAGAAAAACATGGTGTTATTCATAGAGATGTGAAACCTAGTAATATATTACTGGATGAGTTGGGAAGAGTGAAACTTTGCGATTTCGGGATATCTGGCAGATTGGTTGATAGCAAAGCAAAGACGAGAAGCGCAGGATGTGCGGCATACATGGCTGTTAGTATACATAAATCACAATGTTAGAGAATGTTTAAATTTTTTGTATAATGTACAAATGAATAATAGTGCATTTTTCTACTGTTTTTTATGCAGCCTGAAAGAATAGACCCACCCGATCCTACTAAGCCAGATTATGATATAAGAGCGGACGTGTGGAGTCTAGGCATTACTCTAGTGGAACTAGCTACGGGAGTATTTCCTTATCGAGACTGCAAGACTGATTTTGAGGTAAACTTTTCTCTTTGTTCTTTCCATTTGAATTTAGCTAGAGAAGAACTAATAATTTTTTAATTTTTCCATTTCTATTGTAAAATGTTGCTAAATATGTACAGTGTATTTTATATATATATATATATATATAATTGATTGTTTCATAAATATCATTAATTCGTTTTTAGTTCGATATCGTGAAATTTTATTTGTAATATGACTGTCTTTTTAAGCAACTACATTTTGCACATTTTTTTTTATTTGTCATTCTCTATTCACTGCAGGTACTGAGCAGAGTAGTACAAGACGATCCTCCGTCTCTTCCAGTGGATTCGCCCTTTTCCAAGGAGTTCAGAAGCTTTGTTAGTTGCTGCCTTACAAAAAACTACAAGCATCGGCCCAAATACCACAAGCTTATGGAACAACCATTTATCCGCAAGTATGATGTTCCACAGGATGTTGAGACAAATTCCGCTCTAACGAACTCCGGCTTCCAGTGGTTCGGCAAGGTTATGCGGCAGTTAGAACCAAGGTGGGAACTAAGATTCGTTAATCACCATTTGCTTTTCTTAGAAAACGTGATATTTAGGAAACTTAATATCACATGATAGGATGGACAGGGTGATAATATATTTGTTGATAACGCTAGCCTGACAACGAGATCACGAATTTTAAACATGGCATGAGATTCCTAACTAATATAAAGGTACTGATCTCTCTGGTTTGGTTATTTCTTTTTTTTCCTTTTGAAAATAACCAGATAATCGATTTTACGAACAATTTGTACAAGTCTTACATATATTTAACACATTTCTGTAATAATATCAACAGATATTATTGGTATCAAAACTATTTCAAAATTGAACAAAGCGTTTTACGAATTGATTTATTGTTGCACATTAATGGAAAATCCCGTAATTGTGGCATTTTTGGCTTTTAGACAGAGGATTCTCTCGTTAATTGCATATCGATTTTTGCAATCTATTGCAACTGATCAAACGATTTGCGAACTTGTTAATGAATTTAAGGAAAATGCGATATACTCATAAAACACATTCACATACATCCGTTATATATTACATTACAATATATAAATTTATTTTTGCTACTATTTTATCAAAAATTGACATTTATAGTTTTTATTTTTTCAAATTAAAAGTTTGCGTGCGTGTTGAATTGTGTTGCAGTGTTGAGCTTGAGGGAGGCAGTGCGGCGTAGCATACCCTTTCTCTCTTGTTCCTTCCTCCCTTTCCACTTTCGCTCGTTCCTGGACAAATTGGTTAAGATTCCTGAAAGAGATTTCAAAAAAAAAAAAATAAAAAAAAAAATAAAAGCTAAAACAGACCACTCCACTACTATTATTACTACTACTACTATTACTCAGAGTATCCAAATATCTGCCCAATTTTCATTTCAAGTTGTTTGGTTTGTGCACGCGCCTGTTACACACCCCATCCTTCAACCCTTACTCACGGTAAGCATTGTTTTTTTATTTATTTCAATATATTTTCGTTTCTTTTTTTCACCTATTCTTATTGCATTTAGGATAGCGGCTATCAAATTTTTTTTGTCGCAATGCACGCATATTTTTTCCCCATACACACCAGTTTTGTTTTCTTTTTTGCAATTTACGTATTGTTTTTCTCTTCCGGTAGAGAATTTTTGTCGCAAATTGAGGCGAGATTAATATAGCTATTACTAAAAAAAATTTTGAATCATTTATATATGTATATATATAAATAAAAAATTTGTCATATTACTTTTCCACCTTTTTTTAAATTTTGTCAATAAAATGTTTATAGATTCTCATTGTACAGTGCAAAATTGTCTAGTGTAAAATTATTTTTGTCACGTATGACTCGTCCTAATTTACTGCACTTGACAATGCGAGAAATAGATGCTCTGTGATATCAATGATGAGCATGAACTTCTGAAAATTTTCAACGCGATTTAGAGATCTGACATTTATGCAATCTGGTACCAAAGAATATCTCATGACAGAGAACTTCCTTGTTTTTATTATTGTATGCACATTTAATGATTAATGCTTCGCTCTAACTTTTATTAACTTTAAATCTAAGCTAAAGTTTTTTATAGAATCATCACAATATGATAATTACTGGGTGATACTGACACACACACACATATACACACTGAAAAAATTAGAGAAAGAGAGAGAGAGAGAGAAATTACACTTTCGCGTTGGAAGAAATTAATCGTA
Source organism: Formica exsecta (assembly GCF_003651465.1). Lineage (NCBI taxonomy): Eukaryota > Metazoa > Arthropoda > Insecta > Hymenoptera > Formicidae > Formica > Formica exsecta. Next base: position 208,362 of record NW_021851429.1, on the reverse strand, counting down.
TTCTCGAAGAAATTCATCCAGATCGCAATCTAGTTTCAGGTTGCCGGGAGGACAGCAGCAACAGCGAGTTTCGGGTCATGTGTCTTTAAAACAGACAGCCCATCTTCGGGCGCAATCCGAGGTGCCGGCTTTCCTGAAGAGCAACATCAATAGCAGTTTCAGAGAATCGCCGAATTCCGGCTTTCTGCCTTTTCATCAACGCTCTAATAGCGAGAATGGCACTAACTATGTATCCTACAGTCCGTATGCTCTTCGCCGAAAGGAGATCGCCCGGCCGTTCTCGCCGCCGATATCTAAGGACGTCGCGATGGATCAGCCGGAGTCGAATCTACCGCCGCGGCCCTTCTCGCCTTATCGGCAACAAGAACAGAGCACGATTATCAGGCACGATTATTCCTCAAATCGCTGCGCAACGAATGGCCAAAATAAACAGGAGATGACGACGATGAGATCGTTCTCTCCTTATAGGACGCAAGACGCCAATCTGGACAACAATGATCGACCTTATTCTCCGTATCGCATTGGTCGCTACGATGAACGCGACAGTGGCAACAAGATAGACCGATGGCAAGGAGGCGTTTCGAGATCACTGAGCCCCTTTGCCAGGGATTATTCGCCCTGGCGGCGGGAGAACGTCGATCCGCCTGTCATTCAGCCGCCGCCACCTGTTACATGTGACAGCGGTGGCCGTTATTCGCCATTTTTCCAACAACGATTCGCACAACTGCCGTCACAACAACCCGCGGCACCGCAGACCTACCCGCAGACGCAGGACATCTACGGTAGTCCCATGATTAGCCGCAAGAGGTAATTGAAAGAACTCGAACCGATTAATCTGCATTTGTATCTTCTAAGCATTTGTATTCTTTATTATTTTTTAATGCACAAGTTCGTTTTTCAATCAATTTCCTCTCATTTAGCTTAGTGTTTATACATTATAACTTCATTTACCGAATTAGTGTATATACATACATATTTCATATATATTTGCCATTTATATATATTTATGTATATATAATCATTTAACGAAAAATATCACGTGTGTTTCTTTTTTTACAACTAATCGTTCAGAAAAGATTTTATGCTAGCCAAAACATGGTAATATATTGTGGCTTACTTTGAATACAGGTTTCCTTCGGAGCCACCGCCGCAGGGATCTCACGGCTCCACTAGTCCACAATTGTTGATCTCCCGTTTCGCGCATCAATTGAAGCAGGAGTCGCCGCCATCGTCGCTGGCGATGCCACCGCAACAGGGCGTCGGTTCCAAGGAGTCCGCAAAGAAGCGTTTCGCGTCTTACGTGCGCCTCAGACTCGGTAGCGAACGCGCTCCTTCGCCGGAGCCACCACCGAGACTAAGTCGCGGCGAATCTCCGCTTGCCCTTAGGAGGAACTTAATTGATCAGGCGTCTCCTTCTTGTCCGCGAAGGTATGCCTTTCAATCACCATTTACTTGCTAAAAAGATAACTTCTTACAATTATTACTTATGTATCAATTGTTTTTAATGATATGAAAAAAATATGTACGATGAATAATTTGGCTTCTTTAAGGTACGTCTCGTCTTCTCCACCTCAGCCACCGCCTAGGAGATTATCGGAGAGCAATTCGGTGCCTGGCAGTCCGCAGCACGTGCGAGCTCGTTTGCGCTACACGCCCGAGCCTCAGAGAAGACCTCCGCCGCCATAACCCACCGCTACAATCATTAAGCCTTATTATTATTATTTCTTGTTGGTGCCATACGCGGTTACGGACACCCGGACAGCAATCACGTGCACTACGTAATAGCTAGATTACTCGAAGTTGCGCGCACAGAGCGAGTCACAGAACGTGTACCCCTCAAAAAAGACATGTTCTCGAACGCTGTAAAAAAAAAACAAAAAAAAAAGAAACATGGAGGAACATGTTCTTAATACTCGAGCCGCCGCGGATTCTGTTGTACGCGAGTCGAACATTATTGTACGAAAGAACGTTGATTTAGCGTGCGAAACGGCTGAAATTATAAAAAAGTATTTGATCTTAATTTATTCTCAAACATTTTTCGATTTGCAGATACTTCAAACCGCGAAAATTGCCTTAAGACATTTGATGACTTACTAGCTAGCTAGTAAATATTTCAGGTTTCTAATTGAAAAATATTTTCTGAATTTCTTATTGGATGTTAGAATATAGAAAAGGATAAAACGTCGTGTTTTTCCGAGTTTAAAACGCTTCACACGCTAAACTCGTAAACACAAACTTTTACACGGTTAAATGGTCTTTAGCTAAGCTTCGGTTAACTAATTCTGACGAAAAGTTAGAATGAATTATTTCTTACAAAAGATACAGTGAAAAGAAATAAAAAAAAGTTGCATAAATTAATTCTCAAAAAGATTCTAATTATAAGATTTGTGGTGTTATTGGCATAAATTGTCGCCGATTTTTTTGACTTTGACTATTCTTCGCGATCTATATAAATAGGAAGAAATCAATTAATTTAACTAGGATTAATATTAACCGAGGGACGCTCTGAGGTCCATGTGCGCACGTTTTGCATAAGCGAGGGGGTCGTTCTCACCACGATCTTAACTACGGACAATCTTCGCGACATTTGCACGGCTTTCCCTCGCTGTCAAAACGTGAATCTAACTTTCATCAATAATCCTCTTGACGTATATTTATCAATGGTACGCAATAGGAAAAATACGATGCTCAACTTTTTATATCGCTTGGGTATTAAAGAAGTACATACACAGTGTTAGAGAAATGATGGAGGAGTGTGGCATTAACCGTGATAAGCCGCAACGTTTTTTTCTAAAAAATAAAAAAAATGCATCAATACACGCATATACAGAGGGAATATAATGGGGTCGTGCCGTACATGAAAACGCGTAAACCGTTCCTATCGTTCTTCGTTTACGCTTGTTTCAGTCAATCTTGAGAATCTTGTCATACGAAGGAGAAAGAGAGAAAGAATAAATGTGCAACGAAATTCGCTCTCTTTTCTCGGATGGCCTTGCGGTATGTATCTGCGACTCGAATTGCAATCTCTCTTTTTCCCTCTCTCTCTCTTTCTATCTCTGAGCGACTCTCTTTTCCACGTTTTATTATTAATACTAATTATTATGAGAGACTACTGTATTATTTATATAAAGTAATATTAAATGTAAGAGTGCAAGTCATTCACGGTACATAGTCCAGTGTCGAGATCGAGAGCGCAAATGGAACCGAGAGAGATATTATCATTCACACTTGATTTTTCTTTGTAACGAGAAAAAAAAAAAGAAAACGAAAGCACAATAATGCCGCAGCAGCACGTCTCGTAGAGTCCTACTACGAAACACGAATGTATATTAATTATTTAATCGGGAAGGCGTGCAAGGCGTCATATACATATATACAAATACACATACACACATACATATACACGCATACATGGTTAGAATGTTGTAATTATTATTTTTAATTAACATTTATAATGCTTAATTATGTTCAAGTCTACACTCGTAATCACCTTTGTCACTTATTTGACAAAAGGATCTGTTGCAATGTAAATAAACTTATATTTATACGAGTCATATTGTTCTTTCACACATTTTTTTCCTATCTACTTCGATATATCTTATATAATCGCTACAATTTTTTAAAATTATTTTCTCCCTGTTTTTTTGGCTGCTTTTTTATTATTTTGATAGTAAAAAGCACAAATCTTTTTAATAATCGTAGTGCTTATTATAATTATTGCAATCATATAAAAATGCAATTTTTGGCACATTTTAATCAACTTTTTATATTTAGAAAATATCAAAAAGAAAGCATACGTTTTTCTAAAAATTTAATAAAATTCATAAAGCACTCATCATTGCTATGGTATGATTATAGATACATAATAATAGATAAGAATTTACTGTGACATAATTCATTTCTTATCAAGAAATTCTGAATCTTAAATGAAACATTTTTATGAGTTTAATTTAATAATGCACATAATTTATTATAATTAAAAACTTGTATCCTAATCAATTTTTTGTATCTAAAAAGGTATCAAGTATTGGAAGAAAAGTATTATATTCCTTCTAAGTTTAATTCAATAAAGTATATACCCATACATTACCTAATTTATCACTGCCATACTGTGCATGATTAGAAGCAAGTAAAATAGATAAGGAGAAATAGATAAGAATTTACCATGACATACTTTACAATTTATTAAAGAATTAAATTATTTTCTTAAAAAGAAAATTAAGATTAAGCGCAAGAAAAAGAATAGATAAATATACAAAAATTCGTATATCAATGCTGATTTTGCTAATCATCAGAAATCTTTAACTTTGGAAGGCGAAAAGTATATATTCCTTGTAGAAATATATAAAGAGTAGAGTTTGTTATGATATTAATAAACAGATATAAAAAAAGTCTCTAAAGTTTAGAATCAATCTTGAAAATTTAATATATGAAAACCCTTGCGCCACCCAGACAGCACACAATATTTATAAAATATATAGAAAATATTTATAATAAATATTTGAATATTTTATAAATATTTTTGTGATCTTAGATTTAATAGATTATAAAC